>NC_056731.1:1746538806-1746817397 GCF_019279795.1 Protopterus annectens
GGGTGAAGGCAGGATGCTACTCAGGGCTAGGGTCGTACCTGCCTGGGCCACATGATCCGAGAGCTCTTCCATGTCTCTTTTCATGTAGTCCAGGGAGGTACATCTCAAGTCATTCACTCCAACATGGACAATGACAGAGTCGTATTTGTACTTGTTGTGGAGTGACTTGATGTTCTCCATTTTTTTTTCTACAGACCAGTGTGGCTTTTTTCTGAAATCTTGTGATCTAATGTTGAGAAGTCCAACTTTGGATTCTCTTGCTGATGTTGAGAGACTTTTCTTTTCCTTTTTAATTAATCTCTGGGTATGTGGAACATTTTTCAGTATATTTGTGTGCAAATTGTGCATTTTCTGTCTTGTACATCATTCCCATCTTGTGCCATGTCCCTTTTTCAAATTATTGTTGCAGCTTTCCTTGCCACAAGGTACCACCAGGCACAATTTAGGCCTGAGACTGTGAAGTACTGCGTTTGCATCTAATTTTTTAATGCCAACAAAAGCACTTCAGAATTGCCATATGACTCAACTCGTTTCTGAAGACTGGACTTTTTAGTAGATCTTCATCTGCAGAGGCTAGAAGTAGTCATAAAGCTGAGTGGCGCCCTGTTATAAAAGCAAGATCTATAATTGTGAGATCTGCAACTGTGAAGAATAAAGAAAAAGCTAATCACAAAACTCTCTTAATTGCTGGGGGCTGTTTCTCCACATTCCTGTTTTTTTTAAAGGATCATTGTTTATTATGCCTGTAAACACTCCTCTACATACATTCTGTGCAGTCCTTGTGGATAGTTTAGTTTCATTGTTGCAATACATTCATATCATGGTTTATATGGTTCATGGCTGGAACACATGAGCAATTTTATTCAGTTGTAACTCTTTTTTACATCAGCTTTATTATGGTATACCAACGTTAACATGACTGTGGTCTTGAGATTAGAATTATACATATTATTTACTGTACTTTTATTTATTGCTGTAGTCATGCCGAAATCTTTGGTTGTACTTTTTTAAAATCCAGAATTTACCTTTTTTAGTAATGGATTATAAATAGTTAAGAAAATTGTGCCCCAAAGCACATCTGCATCTGCCTCAGCCTGTGACCCCAATGATATTTCCAACAGGTATTAAAGGTGGTGAGATACATAATTCCCTAGTATCTGCAGAATATAGAAATATTTGAATAGGCACTGCCAGATGAAGAATCCAAATCTGCAGGGAAAAACACATACAAAGGAATTTATATCAGGGATAACCCAACTATCATTACAATCTAAAAGTCCATTTCTAATTTCCACCTGTTAATATACTTCCTAATAGAGTGCAGCTTTACACCAGTGAATATTTTGCATGTTTAATAAATGGCTTCTTTCATTTTATAGGTTCACTATTCTACTCCTAGCCAACATTCTGTCCACCTAGCCAAGTCAGTCTTATCTTTTGAGCTCAGTTTAGTGTGGATATACATAATCTGCAAGTTGTCCATACATGTTTTATTAGCAATTGGCAGTTTGAATTTGGATTTTTCATTCATGGGAAGGGAAGATGATTCTCACTAAGTTGATTCCAGAAGTGGAGTTCTTTAATTTTTGTTAGTCTTGCTTCCAGTTTTTCCCTAACATAATTTTCCTTATGCTATCCAGCCAGGATTTAGTATTAATAGAGTTAGATGCCCATTGGGTTACTTTTAAGAGATTATTTCACTTCTGCAATATATATCAGTAATAGTTCTCAACCTTCTATCCCCAAAATGTGGAACCCTAGCCCTCATAATGTGGAACAAATGGGCAAAAATGTGGAACACTTGCTAATTATTTACTAACAAGTTCAACTAGGAAGGTCATAGGGTGGCCAAAATATGCTGGTTTTACTTATAAAAAGATCTTTTTAATGAATTAATATGATTAATTTCTATGTACCATGGAGATCAGTTAAGAAAATTCCTAACACAGAATGTCTGCTGGAGCCTTTCAATGTAGAACTTCGAGGAACATGATCTTTTTAATACCCTAAATGAGGTATGTTCCCCATAATGAGGCACACTTGAGAGGTATGAAACAATGACAACCTCATGTCACTGAACGGGCTGCTAAAATAACTAGTGCTATCGTAGCCATTCACTGTAGTCCTGACTGTTTACTGTATTCACTGAGGATAGTAAAGCAATATTGTGCGTTTCACATTTAATAATGGCACATTGTTGTTTGAATTAAAGAGAGACGAATGTGTGAAGGGAGGTGGGGAAGAGAATAGTCAATTCATTACAGCTGTGGGAAGGCATTTCCATCCTCCCCAGTCTTTCATGGCCAGAATAAACCTGTGACCACAGCAGCATCCTGCCCGTAGATCTTCAAGATCATTAACCCAGAAACCTTGACTGCCAGCAGTTTCAGAGAGACCATTATCAGCCCGGGGGTGGGTCACAGCACTGTAGACTGTTTCACCAACTGCCTATCTTTAGAGGTGGTTGGGGAAGTTGCTGCCTTTCTCCTTGCACCAGCTTTCTCCGAGGAGATTTTGTGGTATTTGAATCTCCAGAATGCCTGCCCCATTGCAGAAGGCTCCAAGTGCTTAAGATGATTACTTTATTTCTGTTTACAAGACGGTCCTAACCAGTCTCACCCCCCCCCTTCAGTTTTAACTAACCACCAAGGATGTTTCCTGAAGTGCATTTGAATAGTAATAACACATCTTACACGTGGCATCAGAGTGTCTCCCTAGAGTGTCTCCCTATTCACAGGACTGGTTGCTCATTGCAGCTTCCAGAAATAATGATGTCCCAGAATTGGGGTGCTTCTTCCATTTGTTTTACTCCTTGGGAGTAACACTGAACTTTGCAAAGTTTTCAGACAGCTCAGAGGCTGAACTTCATAGGGTGTCCCCTAGAGACAAGACTTGGACATTTTTCCTTAGGGAAGATACAAAGCTTTGTGGTGGTGGTAGTTTATTTCCTGCTAACAGTGCAATACTTATGTTTACAAGCTCTGGACCTGACCTCTGCTTCTACAATCATACTGACTCATACCAGGTTTCACAGGGGTCCTTCTGTGGAGCCTTTGTATTTAGTTGACAGAATAGAAAACTCCCCTATCCAGCCTATTGAAGATATCCAGAATTTGAAGTTCACCTCAGAAATAATCCACCATTCTCAGACGTCTCTTTACTGGCAGGCCCTTTTCCTTTGGCATCTTACTGGCCACAGTTCCAGCTGATGCAGATTCTGTTTTTTTTTTTTTTTTTTGGGAGGAGGGGGTAGGGTGAGTAGATTCAGAGGATAGATGTTATATGATGCATAGTCTGTCTAGGAGTCTTGTTTTACTCAAAGTAATTTTGGAAGTGAGAGCAGTCTTGCCTTCCTCTGTGTGCAAGCCTTCCAGGATGCCCTTATCCATGGAAATCTGACTATTCACTCAGGCAGTATGGTTGCGTTTTTGTATATCAGGGGGGGACGCAACCGGTTCTTAATATATTTACAAAAAAGCTTTTTTGAGTTTGGCAGGAGGGAATTCTAGAGCTTCCATTTTCTTTCAGCCACACACTTTCTATAGGAAAACCATTTGGCTACTAGTCAGTCTGACCTTGTGCCTTATGAGTGGTCTCCAGGTTGCTCTGTAGCTAGGAAGATCTTCTGCAGCTGGGCAAAGCCAAGATATTTGGAACCATATGCCAGCTTATAGAATGTAACTCCCTCTCGCAAACAGTGTAACCTGCTCAGATGACACACAGTGCTAGAGTTTCATTGTATCTTAATTGCGGTACTTTAGTGTGCAGTGTTCAGTGCCACGATTAGCAGCCTAAAGAAAGAAGAATGATTAAAATTGAGTGAGTAAAGAAAAAAAGTACTTTCTGAATTGTAATATTTTTTCTCACAGTTCAGATTGTTCTATCATGAAATTCCAAAACTATATAAAGTAAAGTATTCTAAACCGCGTACGTCGTGGCACACATGGTGTATGCCTGGTTGTGCCCTTGACTGAAATTAAGACAAACCAGTCTAAGACCTACTTTCAGTAACAACAAATGGTGAAATTAATTCTCCCTCTTTCCACCACTTACTGGTTAAAGGACTTCAGAGTCAGAACATTGCATTAAATAAGCTACTCATTATAGATTCATAGGTACTTATTAGGCTGCTGGTATTTGAGAATCTTAAGAAGCCAAGCCTTACATTCCCCTGGCAGTTTTTAGCCCTGTTATTTTGCATATGAATAACCCAGAAGCAGGCAGAACAAGGACGTGCTGGAAAATTCCCTCATTGCACCTATCCATGAGGGACATGGGTGTGAAACAAGGGGGTGAATTTGCAGTTTACCATCCATTCATGCAGATTTCATTCTGATAGAGTAAGAGAAGTACTTTGTATTATGTGGAGTGGAAGACGATTCCAATAAGGAGAGATGCTCTGAGAAAAGTATCTCTTACTCCAACATGTTTGATTTATGTTGCAGAGATCGAGATCCCTTGAACAGGTGTTTCATGCTACCACTGGACTTGCAATTGTGTAATAGGTCAGACAGGAGAGGCTTCGTGCGCAAGGCAGAGATTACTACTTAGTAACCATTTTGATACTGAGAAACAGGACAAGGTTTTGAGATGGTTTGCATTATAGTGTTTGTAAATTAGACCCTTGATTTTTTTTTAGTGAAAAAAAGTGTTGTGGTCACTCCAGTTGTGAAGTTTTTGAAGAAATACTTGTACTGAATGGGACAGTATGTCATTTAGTCCTAGTGAAACATGCAAGTGTTCCTCTAGGATCAGCCAGGTTATGTCTCTAAGAATCTCCAGTTACCTTGTTTACGTCTGCATTCCTATAGTAATTGCAAAACCATGGTGCGTGTAATTTTCTGGAAGCTACTTGACCTCTGTTTTGTACATATAGAGACATAAGTGTTGTCCCATTTCCTTACACTGTGTAAACTAGAAGAGGATTCAGATTTCCAGTTTTGGTGATGTTTAGGTTGACAGTCACAGTTTCACTTAGGAAGTCACTGCTGATGTATTTTGTGTTTATATACTAAGAGTGATGGTGCTGCGGTAGCGTTGTCTCCTCACAGTAAGACGCTGTCCAATTCGATTCTCAGCTAGAGCGTCTTCTGTGTGGAGATATGCGGGAATGGGTGTACCTTCATTGAAGGTTGTGCGTCAGGGCTGGTAAAAATCAACTACCAATCATTAGCGGACCAGAGTTCCGCTGTGGCAACCCGTAACCGGGAAAAGCCGAAAGACACAAACAAACAATACTAAGAGTGATGCACTGTGTGTGGGCTTTTTTCCATTGTTGTGCAGTTATTAAGTTAGTACAGGGAAGGGGATACAAGGGACTTTATCCCCTCCCAATAAAATGCTTAATGCTGTGGCTTGAGGACTTCATCTGCCCATTCTTTTCCTGGAAAGAGGCATGTATGGGGTGACTGGGAGTGGACCAGTCTGCTGAACTAAGTGGATTCTTTCCCCGAAATTCCAAAGTCTGTCACCCTTCATGCTGCACAGTAGCTGTCTACCTGAGTGCAGCATACATGACTTCCCTAACATGCAACATAACTTGGATTGTTTTGTGTAAAACACCATTTGCCAGCATACACTTGTACAGTTTGGGCTCCAGAAATGTAACTCTTTGTCCTCTCCCTAGGTTTTATCCAAGTGGTGAGCCAGAGCTGTCTCCCTCTCTCTAAGATGGGTGAACTGGCAGAGGCTGCTCACTGCTATTTTCCCCTGATCCACCCCTCCAGCACCTATGCCTCTAATTGATCATGAGACATCAGTCAAGTTTTATTCCACTTCACCATGGTGGGAGGACAGTGAGGTGAAGCTTTGACCATTTTGTTTTCCTTGTTGAGGCTTCAGCTAGTTGAAACTCTCTGGAAATGTATGGAAACATAGGGGTGGAATCAGTTTTAATTTTTTCTGAAAATATTTCAACAGTCCAGAAATGGAAACAGAATTGCCTGTTCTCGTAAGAAAGCTTACAGCCAAACAAACTGAAATACTGCTTGCAGAATGAATTTGGACTGAACTATTGATGACATACTGTGGATTGTTTCCAAAACTATTTTCAATGACAATAACATTTATTGTGTTTATTGTGACCTCTAAAATGCGGTTTAGGATTTAAAATCAAAATGAATGAACATTTATTTGTAGTATGAGTTTAAAACCTGATTTTGTCTAAAGGACCAGAATGCAGCCTTTTGAAGTACGCTGCAACCTATTTGAGGTAAATCGATACAACACTGGGTAAGAGATGGCATCTAACAAAAATCAAAATATCATTGCAAAAGATACACTGACACTGTTTCCTAGAGATGGTCTAAAAAAAGTAGGATATCACAGTACTCAAATTGTTAATCATGGAAGAGGGATGCAGTGCTCACTACAGTGTAGTCTGTGTTCCCATAAAATTGTATCAAGGAGGCAAAAGCCTTAGCTGTAAAACAAAATCTCATGAGTTTGGTAACTGGTAGTTCCCTTCTGGCTATTTTGTTGTTTAGCAAACAAGGAAATAATAATAAACAATCACTAATTCAAGGACATAAGTACTGCAGTAAAGATCAAAATATGATGGTAAACATGACCCATGTTCATAGATTGGGTTTCAAAGTATGCAAAACAGTTTGCACTGCTTTACATTAATAAGACTATAATATTTCATAGATCCCCTCTCCCAGCTGCCAATAAGTACCACTCTGTGCTTCTAGGCAGTGCAGTTCATATTGCTGCAGTAGTCCATTGGTGACATCTCTGTAAATTTGCTTCCCATCATGTTGCCTTGGTACAAGACTTTCATAGCACTGATATCTGTGAATCCCATACTGTGCAAGTTCTTTTCAGTGCAGGGCTCCAGATGAGTAAGTGTGCATGCCAATGCATTTCAGTGATGACAGTCTGCACAAGGTGAAGCAGAGCTAGGTCACCTTGCTCAGTTTAGTGTAGGCAAGTTGAGGTGTTTGTAAATGGGAGCGTATATGTGTATGATCACTGGAACTTTCTGTGTGTGTGTGTGTTTCACTGGGTGTCTGTGAATGAATACCTGCCGTGAGAATGTGTTTGTGTGTCTACCTGCCTTTCTCTAAGAATAGTAGATAGGCAGCTTCACTGTGTATTTGTTTTAGATGCTGAATGGAATGATTCATAGTCCACATTTCCAGGTAATAAGATGATGTCTTTGTGGGATTATGCATGATTGTGAATTCATTAGAGGCATAGCAGCGCAACTGAGCACATTCGTGCAGGGCGAATTGCACTGCTGCACTTGCTGCTTCTGTGAATACTGGCCCATATGTTTAATCGGTTTTGTGGTGTATCGGATCTTTAAGAGCTATAACATCTCTCTCCACCCACTTCTGTACTACTGTAGGTGCTACAGAGAGATGCAAGGCAGTCCATGAGACCACAAGCAGAGAGGCAGAAGAGATCCTCGCTACCTTTTCTCCCACCAAGCAGAAAGACTGACCTGTCTAGTTATTTTGTGTTATCTAGTATCTGAAATGAGTGAAAAGATATCTCATCTCTAGCAAAGTTATGATAGTGTTATGATACTGTTTATACAGTGCACACCGTGTATGTGTGTGATATAGTACATCATAACAGATGTAATGCTGGCTCTTTTTTGGTTTGTTCCTGTTTTTCTGCAGGGAATTTCTCACTGCTCTAGGACCAGAAAAAGTACGTTCAACAAACAGCAACTGTGAAATAGTAACAGAAGTAAAGCATGATCGTTCAGAACCCATTGTAGATGTTGCATTTGGTAGGTAGCAGATTGTAATACTCTATTGTTAAAATGTTTCAGGGATTACTTTTTATTATACCACCTTTAACTTGATTGTGTTTGCTTCTGTATTTTTGTTGCATATACTTCATTCTAACATGAGCTGATCAGGGTCATAAAGCATAGTACAGTGGCTTAAGGCAACATATTGTACCATAGGTTAATGCAGCCAGTTATATATAAGCTTAAGCCAGATGGTTTAGTGGTTAAGGTCTTCGCCTCCAATGCACAAGGTTCGATCCTGACCTCCGACTAATGCCTGTTTGGAGTTTGCATGTTCTCTCTGTGTCTCCGTGGGGTTTCTCCCATGTCCGAAAAACATGCTGAGTGTTTCCATCTCAAACTCACCAATGAATGGAGCTGTGGGCAGCAGCACAGACTCTACATGGTGCCCAGTGGGGGGAAGAGTTGCAAAAAGACCAACCGCTTTGGGCATCTATTGTGGTGCGCAGTATCCTCAAGATAGGAGAACATGGATCATAAACTGCACGCCGTGACAGGGCTAGCCACTCGACGGTGTAAAATATGGCTCTAGGTGATTCGGTCATGTTGACTGTCACCAAAAAAAAAAAAATGGGCATGGGTAGTTACCGGTGATAAGTGGGTTGAGGACCCGGCCTACTAGCTGACCCACGCCAAGGACCCATGCTAATGGTGGGAGGGGGGATATGTGCCCCTATTTGCCAGTGTGTGCCTGCCATAAAAGCCCAGCAGCCCTGGGTCAATAGGCTACTGGCTGGCCGGTGTCTAGTTGCCTAGCCTGGGTTACCTGGGATCGCTCTGTTGAGTGAAAGCTGGACATAAAACCAACCAACCTGCCAAACATGAACTGAGAATTGCTACGCTTAATGTAGGTTCACTGACAGGATACAGCTTAGAAGTGGATGACATGATGATACGGAGGAGGCTGGACATCCTATGTATCCAAGAGACGAGATGGTAGGGCAGTGCAACAAAGCCACTTGGCTTGGGATCCAGACTCTACTACTCAGGTGGTGGACAGGCTAGAAATGGTGTAGAAATTGTGGTGAGACAGAGGCTTCAGAAGTCAGTGAGGGATATCATCAGAATTAATGACAGACTCATGGCAATCAGACTCCAGTGTAATGATAGGACAGTATTCATAATCTCAGCCTATGCCCCACAGCAGGGTTGTGATAGTGAGGAAAAGAGTGTATTCAGACAGCAGTTGCGGGACCTACTAGATAAAGCAGGACAACATGAATTGGTGTTGATAATGGGTGACTTAAATGCACATATCGGGACAGACAGAACGGGATATGAGGACTGCCTGGGTCCACATGGGTGGAGCAATAGGAATAAAGAAGGAGAAGCCATTCTAGACTTCTATCTAGTAAATGGCTTGATAGTAGCCAACACATGGTTCAGAAAGAGAGACCGTCACAAGATCACATACAAGAGTAGCCAACATGCAACTCAGGTAGACTTCCTCCTAGTAAGGAAAAGGCACTGGGGTCGAATCCATGATTGCAAGGTCATCCCCAGTGAAACCGTTGGTTCACAGCATAAACCAGTAGTTGCCACAATCAGCTGCAAGCAGTGGTCAGAGAAGGCTCTAAGGTCAACAAAGACCAGGCTGAAGACCTGGAAGTTGACTGGAGAGAAAGTACAGCAGTTCAAGGAATTACTCAGGTCTCTAGCACCCCAAGAAGAGGAGGAAATAGGTGGAGTTGAAGAAGAGTGGCAGCGCCTAAAAACTGCATGTGTTAGGACTACAGAAAAGATATGTGGCCCAGCCAGGTATGGAAATAAGGTACATAAGGAAGGCTGGTGGTGGAATGCAGAAGTGCAGGAAGTATTCAAAAGAAAGGAGGAGTGCAGGAAGAAGTGGGAGATTGAAAAGACTGACCAAGCTAGGAAGGACTACTGGTTGGCTAACAAAGAAACTAAGAAAGAAGTTGCAATAACAAAGAATAGGGCATCAGAGGCACTCTATCAGCTTCTGGAAAGTGACTCAGTAAGGGGCACAAAGAAACTATACCAGGTTGCAAGGCAAAGACAGAAAGATAAAGAAGATAGTCAGACACCCTTCATAAGGGATTCCAGCAACAACCTGCTTACCAGTCCACAGGACATCAAAGGCAGATGGAAGGAGTATTTCCAGCAGCTTCTGAATGAAGAAAACCCCACAGAAGCGGTACTGCCCCAGAAACAGCCTACAATGAGAGTAGAAGAGGAGCCCAGCTTAGAAGAAGTAAGAACAGCACTAAGGAAAATGAAGTCAGGGAAAGCAGCAGGCTCAGATGAGGTCACAGCAGATATGATAAAGATGCTGGGTGAGCTAGGGGAGAAATGGCTCCCGAGGGTACTAATTGCAGTGTGGAGAAAAAGGCGTATCCCAGATGACTGGAGAATAAGCATACTCGTGCCAGTGTACAAGAATAAAGGGGACATCCACAACTGTGGACAGTACAGGGGCATCAAACTCCTACCACATTGCATGAAAGTTCTGGAGAGGGTGATTGATAAACGGATACGCAGAAGTAGAATTAAAATAGTAGAATGTAAGATGGGAGATGAACAGTTCGGATTCAGATCAGGATGCAGCACAATTGAGCCGATGTTTGCATTGAGACAGATACTTGAGAAGAAACAAGAGAAGACGAGAGAGTCAAACTGGGCTTTCCTAGACTTGGAGAAAGCATATGACAAGGTCCCAAGAAAGCTGATCTGGGCAGTACTGTGGTGGTTTGAAGTCCCAGAAACATTGGTAGAATTAGTACAGGCTATGTACAAGGACCCAGTGACTCAAGTACGAACAGTGTTTGGCCTCACTGAGGGGTTCCCAGTGGGAGTGGGTGTACACCAGGGTTCATCTCTGAGCCCACTGCTGTTCATACTGGTAATGGACTACATCAGCAAACAGGTTGGAGGGGTCAGAGCAACAAAGCTGCTGTATGCAGACGATGTGGCAGTGCAGGCAGACTCTGATCTAGAACTTCAGCAAAGGATAGGAGAATGGAATGCAAATCTGAAGGCACATGGGATGAAACTAAGCACAGATAAGACAGTGGTAATGGCAGCAGATTGGGGAAATCAGAAGAAGCTGAGAACAGAGATAGATGGGAAGATAGTGGAACAGGTAAACAGCTTCAAGTATCTGGGAGGGGTAGTTGAGGAGAAGGGTAGTCTGAATGAAGAGGTCAAAGCTAGAATCAGAGGGGCTGCAGCCAACTGGCATAGAGTATCAGGTGTAGTCTATGACAGAAGAATGCCAAAGAAGTTGAAAAGTAAGGTGTACAAGACAGTGGTGTGACCAGTACTACTGTATGGTACAGAAACCTGGGCAGTAAAGGCAGAACAGTTGAAGAAGCTAGAGGTGATGGAAATGAAGTGCCTGAGAAAGGTGGCAGGATGCACACTGCGGGACAGGCGAAGAAATGAGGACATAAGAGCAGAAGCCAAAGTAGCTCCAATTGCAGAAAAGATCAAAGAGAACAGATTACGATGGTATGGGCACATGTGTAGAAAAGCAGAAGACAATCTGGTGAGGGAGATTTGGGACAGACAGGAAGAAGGTAAGAGGAAGCGAGGGCGTCCAGCAAAGAGGTGGATGGATTGTGTGAAAGAAGATCTGCGACAGTCAGGCATGAGTGTTGAAGAAGGCAGGAGAGTGGCACTGAATCTAGAGAGTTGGCGACAGTTAATTTGATACCCCGACCCCATGTAAATGGGAAAAAGGGGGATGATGACGATGATGATTATGTATAAG
The DNA here is from genome assembly GCF_019279795.1 of Protopterus annectens. Classification (NCBI taxonomy): domain Eukaryota; kingdom Metazoa; phylum Chordata; order Ceratodontiformes; family Protopteridae; genus Protopterus; species Protopterus annectens. The sequence continues at coordinate 1,746,550,302 of NC_056731.1, forward strand.
CTGCATTGTTTAGTATGGTTTTAATATCTGCAGTGTGAGCATACTTACTATACAGCGTGTAGCAAATAGAGTAATCCAGATCAGAAACATCACAGGTCACCCTTGTAAATAGATTCATATTAATCTGACTGAAAAAGACTTCAGCAGTGGATGAGTATTGGTAGTTCTTATGCTGATATTCCCTGCTTGGTGCATTTATGGACCTTTTCTTATTCCTCTGCTTGTGACATGAGCCTTCTGCTAGTAGTTGCCTTGCTGTAGTCATGCATCAATTGGGAAGAACATGCACAGCTATGTGTCATCCGTCATTTTTTTTCTTTCTGCTCACACAGTTTGGACTTTGATCTTGATACTCATTATGCAGCAGTTTCTACAGTCGACACTTAGGAAGCTGAAACTTTTCAAGTTTTCCTGTGATCACAAGATAGTGAATCCTGACACTTACCTTGGCTCAATCACTGTTGCTTAAGCATATGTCATGACACCAATGCTGTAAGTATTAGAACTTCAACCTGGTCTAGCTCTGTCATCTGAACGTAACTGATATGGGTGAATAACACAATGACCAGCAGGGGGATCCTGTGCACACTCCCGAGCTGGTTTTGGAGAAGTTTGAAGGTAAATTATTAATCTCATATAATATCCTGACATGAGGCATCCTTGCATACCCCACTTTCTGCAGTTAACCTTAACTAGTGGAAAGGTGAGCGTGCACTGTTTACTGGCTGACAATGATAGGTTCTTGAGAGATTTACTGCTGGCAGGTGGCTTTGAGGAGTGTGTGTTATGGTGTCCTCACCACCTCCCCAGCACTGTGGATCAGGAGATCAGCATGTCTTACCTGCTTTTTTGAAGTGGTCCCTTTAGTCTTCCAACATTAACTTACTGTTTTTAGTAAAAAACACTGAATCTTATCTACAGGCCTCTCTGAGTCTTACAGAACTCATTCTCCAGGATATGATAGACTGTCTTTGGTCTTCCTGTGCTGGTAGGTCTAGCAGCATTAGCAGTGGTGTTAGATGTACATCAGATTTTTGGTGTGCAATGGAAACTGTTTTTGAAGATGCACATCTTTAGGGCAGATGAGTCGATGCCATTGCATCTGTGCCTCATGTCTTTACCTCCCATATTTATCTGTTGCATTTGGAACCCCTTTTGTGTTAGATAAAAACAGGCTTTTCCATAGAGGAACTAGGATAAGAGCTTCCTCTGTCCAAGAGCCCTGGGAGGAGTAGTATGTTCTTGTTGTTGTCTCTCAAATGCAGAAAGATAATGAGTTTTCTCTTAACTATATCTTCTCACTTGAAAATCCCTCCAGCTGATGGAAGTCAACCAAGAGCTGACCTGTGGCTCCTTTGCCTTCTACTCAGAAATGTCCCCGTAATTGTGTGTGCAAACTAGATGAGAATCCTTGGATCTTTCCACCCATGGATCCTGCTTTTAAGGATTCAATTTGCATGGCTTAAAAGCCCAGGATTCTGGTACTTCCACTCCAGATAAGACATTTTCTCTGTATACTCTGATGGAATGGAGTGACATATTCTGTAAATGTCTTAAGGCATATCTCTGTATTTGTGATGTCAGCATAGATCCCAAAGACCAGATCACATGTCAACCTTACTCCCTAGTATGGAGTCCAAAGCTTTGTACAAGCTTGGAAAGAAGAGGTTTTACTGTGCCACAGTGAGGCTTAGGTCTTCTACTCAGTGGGGGGGCAAACTAGATATGGTGTGGGAGAGGGTTTTGAAAAGACAATGAAGAATGTCATCATAATTAGTGACAGACTTATGGCAATCGGATTCCAGTGTAATAATAGTGTAGTATTCAGAATCTCAGCCTGTGCCCCACAGGAGGGTTGTGATTACAAGGAAAAGAATGCATTCAAAAGCAGGACAGCATGAGCTGTTGTCGATAATAGGAGACCTGAATGCTTCTTTCAGGAAAGACAAAACAGGATATCAGGGCTGCCTAAGTCCATGATGATGGGGTAATAGGAATAAGGAAGGAGAGCCATTCTAATCTTCTGTCTGGCATAGGGCTTGATGGGCCTGAGTATGATACACAAAATCATACTCGGAGGCTCTAAATAAAAACCTGCAAAAGCATCAGAGACCTCCAAAGCAGACACCCAAACAACCTGCACCTCCCATCACAAACCAGACAACACATAAAACACAAAATCAGTGTGCCGAACAATCACAGCCCTTAAGGCGAAATAACATACCTAACACACTAGTAATAGGTGACTCTATAGTCAGGCACACTGACGTCCCACTCACTAGGCTGGACAAGCAGAAGGTTACTGTTAGCTGCCTGTCAGGAGCCAGAATCTGCCACATAACACAAGCACTCAGGTCACTTCAGAACAAGTACAAATATGACTCTGTCATTGTTCATGTTGGTGTGAATGACCTGAGATGTACCTCCCTGGACTACAAGAAAAGAGACATGGAAAAGCTCTCTGATCATGTAGCCCTGGCTGGTATGACCCCGACTAGGCTTTCGAATACTGGCCAAGGCTCTTGCTGCCCCAGTAGTGCCTTTTTAGGCAAGGCTCAAAAGTCAAACCCACCTCTGTAAACATCACAACTAACAAAAAACTACTCAACGCCAGGAGTTTAAATCTCAAAATGCACGCGCTCGAAGCATTCCTCAGTATGGAGAATGTTGACATCTGTGCAGTAACTGAAACCTGGTTCAAGGCTGCAGAGAGCACCCCAGCACTACCGGGCTACAACTCATACCACACGTTTCGGCCATAGAACACAGACCGAAACACAAAAGGAGGGGGTGTATCCATATTCATCAAGGATACCTACACCTCCAGGTTAGTGGTGCAGCATGATACCCCTGAGATCATCCATGTGCAACTAACATCAGGCAAATCTTCAGTGCAAATTGTGGTCTGCTACAGATCACCCTCCATGATCCAGGACCACCACTCCCCCTTTCTGGAGACAATGGAAAACATGAAGGTCCTACCGAACACCCTGATATTGGGCGATTTCAATTACCCTACCATTCACTGGGAAAACTACTCGAGTACTAACCCCCAGGCCCAGTGCTTCCTGGAATTCATCAACTCAAACACCCTGGATCAGCTGGTAAACTCCCCTACCAGAGGTGAAATCATATTGGAACTGGTCATCACCAACATGGGCAACAGGTGTTCCACACCCCGGGTCAACCCGTCACTGGTTAGATCAGACCATAAACTAATCACTCTGGATGTCCACACCCCACCACCACCCCCAACTAAGGAAACCACAGTAAAAAACTTTTCTAAAGCAAACTTCACCTTACTCAAGACAGATGTGGTAGGTTTCACAGCCCCCACGCTAAAGGATAATTCTGCCTAAGATGCAGAAACCTTTACAAATGCACTCTGTGAGCACCTACAAGGATGCATGGATCATGCCATCCCTGGCAAAACCAAGACTCACTCCTCTAAGAGAAGGAAACCAGTTTGGTGGACCCCTGCCATAAACAGACTATACAATAGAAGGAGGAAACTAGTTCAGAAAAAAAGCAAATCCCAAGAAGGAAAGACATCCCCGATGAGTATCAGTAAGAAACTGAGGTCCCTCATGAAATCATCCAAGGCTAACTTCGAAAGAAAAATAGCCAAGGATTCAAAAGATAACCACAAAGCCTTCTTTAGCTATGTTAAGAATCTAAGTGGCAGCTCGCAGATATGCACTGAACTAGTGCAAAATAGCACAAAATATACTGAACCTACTGATATTGCCAACATCCTGGCAGATAGATTCAGTGCAAACTTCACTCCCTCTCACCTCCAAAAGGGCCCACAACAATACCGGAAAAGTGTAGTGTCCCAAAAATCACAGCTGTACAGGTGAAAACAGCCCTTTCAAAAGCCAAAAACACAGGGTCAGTGGGACCAGATGGTGCCCCAGGCTGCGTCTTGCATGAACTACAGAACAAACTAACCCCCCACCTAAACATGCTGTTCAAACTCAGCCTCTCCACAGGCTACGTGCCCATAGAATGGTGCACAGCAATGGTTATTCCTCTCCACAAAGGAGGGACCACAACTGACCCTGGTAACTATCGCCCCATAAGCCTGACTAGCCTGGTCTGCAAGGCTATGGAGCACATCATCATGGAACTCATTAACAAAGACATTGGAAACGTCCAAACACTTGACCCGACTCAGTTAGGCTTTGTTAAGGGCAGATCATGCCTAATAAACCTGGTTGACTTCTTCGAGGCAGTCACCAAGGCCATAGACGAGGGAAAGGTTGTTCACACAGCCTACCTTGACCTCGCCAGGGCTTTCGACACCATTCCCCACTCGGGTATTGCAGAAAAACTCACCAGCCTGAACATAAACCCCTATGTCATGAGATGGGTTGCCAACTGGCTTACAGACAGAACTCACATGGTAAGAATAGTGGGCTCCAGGTCCAACTCTAAACCAGTCACAAGTGGTGTCCCGCAATGCTCAGTCCTGGGACCCCTACTGTTCGGCATATACTTCTCAGAAGTACAGGCAAACACAGAAGGACTATAGCTAACCAAGTTTGCCGATGACTGCAAGCTGGGAGTCATAATTGACTCTCCGGCTGACATGGACATCCTCCAAAAGGGCCTTACTGAGACGGACACCTGGTGTCAACATCATGGCCTCAAGCTAAATGCCAAAAAATGCATAGTCATTCCCATTTGGGAAAAACAAAACACCCACAAATTACCACATAGGTGGCAGCCCCCTTAATACAGAAGAGGTAATAAGAAATCTGGGGACCCAGGTAGATAGTAATCTCTCCTTTGGCAATCATATTGCCAAAGTAGTTAGGAAATCCTTCTATGTGGCCCATCTAATTACTAAAGGGTTCGCATGTAGAAATAAAGAGGTTATAGTGCCCCTCTACTCGTCACTCATTAGACCCATCATAGAGTACAATGCCCCATTTGGGATGTACCTCACAAGACACTTCCAACAGCTGGAAAGACCACAAAAGTACCTCACCAAGAGGATTACTGGCCTCAAACATATGTCCTATGCAACCCGACTGAAAAAACTCCGGCTGTACTCAGTGGCATATCGCTTACTCAGAGGTGATCTCTGCCTGACTTACAAAGCCATGTCCAACTCAGAATTGATGGACATGCTCCACCTAAAGAAATCCAAGTCACTGTGAGCCACACACTCTAGTGAGCTAAACCTCACCACAACAATAAATAGAACATGCGGGAGGGATAGATTCCTGTCTCAGAGACTCCCAATGCTTTGGAATAAAATTCCAAACTACATTAGGCAGAGCCCCTCACTAACACTCTTCAAGAGGAACTTGACGAGTGGATGGGTAACAGAAAATACACCTCTGGGATCACTTAATTGGCTCTGCTTGACAGAGGATCATTTAATCAGTGGGGCAGCGAAAGCCGACACACTCTGTCTAGGCTTATAAATGCCCTTGGGCAGATAGCCTAGTACCTACCTATGAACCTATGGTGGCCAGCTCATAGTTCAGCAAGAGAGCCAGTCGCAAGATCACATACAAGAGTGACCAACCTACAAATCAGGTAGATTTCCTCCTAGTTTGGAAAAGGTATTGGGGTAGAACCGGCAATTGCAAAGTTATCTCAAGTGAAACAGTCAGCCCACAGCATAAACATTTGATTGTCACAACTGACTACAAGCAGTGGTAAGAAGAGACTTTAAGGTCAACCGATACTAGGCTGAACACCTGGAAGTTGACTGGAATGAAAGCACAATCATTTAAGGAAATACTCAGAACTCTAGCAACCCTGAAAAAAAAAGAAATGGGTGGATTTGAAGAAGAATGATAACATCCCAAAACAGTATGTATGAGGACTATAGAACAGATATAGTGCAAAGCCAGGTATGGAAGTAATGTACATAAGGAAAGATTGTGGTGGAATGCAGAAGTCCAGGAAGTTATCAAAAGAAAAGTGTGCAGAAAAAAGTGGTAAATAGAAAAGATGGAACAGGCTAAAAATGAATATTAGTTTAGTACAAGGTATTAGTGGCACTGTACCAGCTTCTGGAAAATACCTCTGCAGATGGCACAAAGAAACTCTTATCAGATTGCAAGGCAAAGTCAGAAAGGTAAGCAAGGTAGTCATCAGACACCCTTCATAAGGTGTGGTGGCAACAACTTGCTAGCTAGTCTGCAGGGCTACAGAGGCAGATGGAAGGAGTACTTCAAGCAGCTTCTGGATAAAGAAAACCCCACAGCAGCTGTAGTACCCCAGACACAACCAATGATAAAAGAGGAAGAAGAGCACACCATAGAAAAAATAAGAGCAGCGCTAGGAAAAATGAAGTTAGGGAAAGCAATAGCCACAGATGAGGCCACAACAGATTTGATCCAGCTGGTAGGTGAGATAGGGGAGAAATCATTCCAGAGGTTACTTGTAGCAATATGGAGTGAAAGGTGTGCTCCAGATGACTAGTGACTAAGCATTCTAGTACCATTGTAGAAGAACAAAAGGGGAATTCACAACTGCGGTCTGTTTAAAGGCATCAAACTCATGTCACACTGCTTGAAAGTGGACAGGGTGGTTGATAAATGAATATGCAGCGTACTAGAACGTGAGATGAGAGATGAGATGAGCAATTTGGATTCAGATCAGGATGCAGCACCACTGACTTAATGTTTGCAGTGAGACTGATTGATTAGAGATGAGAAAAGAGTCCTATTGGGCATTCCTGTACTTGGAGAAAACATATGACAAGCTCCTAAGAAAGGTGATTTGGACAGCCCTGCAGTGCTTCAAAGTCCCAGAGACATTGGTAGAATTACTGCAGGCTATGAACAAGGACCCAGTGACACAAGTATGAGCAGTGTTCGGACTCATAGAGGGGTTTCCAGCCAGAGCGGATGTGCATCATGGTTCATCTCTGAGTCCATTATTATTCATTCTAATGACGGACTACATTTGCAAAGAGATTGGAGTATTAATATCAACGAAGGTGCTGTATGCAGAGGATGCTGCATTACAAACATTCTCTGAACAAGAACTCCAGCAAATGATATAGGAAATTAATGCAAAATTGAAGACTTGCAGAATGAAACAGATAGTTGTCATGGCAATAAATGGTAAATCAGAAGTTGAAAACTGAGATAGAAGGGAAGTAGCAGAACAGATTAACAGCTGTAAGTATCTGGGAAGGGTGGTTGAAGAGGGTGGAAGTCTGAATGAGGAGGTCAAAGTTAAAATCGGAGGGGCTGCAGCCAACTGGTACAGTGTGTCAATGGATAGTGTAACAAAAGAATGCCAACGAAGCTGAAAAGTATCAGTTATGCAACCAGTGCTACTGCATGGTGCAGAAACCTGGGCAGTGAAGGCAGAACAGTTGAGGTGGCCAGAGGTGAAGAGCAGACAAAGAAATGAGGACATTAGAGCAGAAGGCCAAGTAGCTGCAGTTGCAGAGAAAGTCAGAAAGAATAGATTATGGTGGTTTGGGCACATGCAGAAAAGCAGAAGACAATCTGGTAAAGATTTGGGACAGATGAACAGAATGCAAGTAGAGTGAGGGTATCCAGCAAACAGATGGATAGATGGGTTGTGTGTTAGAGAACCTAGGAGAGTTTCATTGAATCGAGAGAAATGGTAACAACCGACACAATGTCCCAACCTCATGTAAAAGATAAGAAAAATAGATTAGTGATGATGATCGTGATGATTGTGGCTTAGGTCTCCCAGTTTTTTCTCTCTCCTTTTTCCAGTTCTTCGTAATAAGTCAAGTACTTGAAATTACTATAACTCCTGTTAGTCTAGTCTAAGACCGAAGAGAACGTGGTGGTGATTATTATGACTGCCTGTATAGTGGAATTGCTCGGTGTCTGCTGTAATTGTTCCTGTGCTGATGCTGTGGGTAATGCTGTTAGGAGAACTTTCTTTCCCTTTGGGTGGGGTTACTAAAATCTGCCTAGAGATGTTCAGCAGAGAAAACTGTCATTGTCCACATTTGAAAGTCTTTATGAAACCCTCTGCCACTTCAACATCATGCTGCTGTGCTAAATGAGGAGAGTATCCAAGCATAAGATGGTACAAGTTTAATGCCATCGGTATAAAATAATCATTTTTGTGTATTACTCCATACTGTCTCTTGAGGGTCAGGTCTCAAATGTTTGTCCAGGTTTGGAAGTCCTTTATAAAGAACCATTGCTTTCTATTTGTAGTTGTGGAGATCAACGTGTTAGCTCTGCTAGGTCCTTCCCCAGAAATAGCTACACTTTGGGGACTTCGTGCTCTGCCCTAAAACAGATCCAGGTCATACTCCTCATAAGGGCCCTAGAAACTCTTCTTATGTCAAACCCTGGTAAAGGGAGTCGGAGAGTTCTTTTTTTCCATCTTTTCATCACTCCATAGGACATTGGATGCTTTCTCAGACCCCTTGGCCTTAGAAAATCTGAAAAAAACTTGCTTGGGAGATGAAATTTTGAATAATGTATATCCAGGGGATTATGTCCATACTTCTGTAAGGCACCTACATTATGTCACTAGACAGGAAAGGTATCTTTTGATACATTAGTGTCTGTGTCTGCATGGCAAACATTTTGTTTGCTGTGGGATGAGCCACTTTCTGTACAAAGTGCTGCCATTTGGTATCTGCTACCACCCAAAGGCTGCTAAACACTGAGGAGGAGGCCTTGCAGGTGAAGTACATCCATGTATTCCTTACTTGGGGCTGACTGGCAGGAGTGGCCTTAGGCCAATTGGACCTACTTGGCCCAGCAGGGCCCAGCTCTGTCAGGGGGCCACAAACTAGTTTATAAAAAGTTCATTACACTTTATATGACCCATACATTAACCTGAGAGACACTACAACAGTGCACAATGCATTTTCCTGTTGATAGTAAGCTTCCTTAGTATTTAAGCCTTTTTACTACAGCAGGCATTTCTCATTACTGGCTAATCTACTATTAGTAACTGCAGCATTACACCTTGTATATGGCTCACAGTGTTAGCTGCTCTTGCACCCATAGGAGTCAACTGTTTGTTGCGGGAGTCCTCAGCAGTTCTTTCAAAACAACTGTTCAAATTAACCATTTGGTTTTGTGTACTGCTTCAGTTTCTGTCTCCTAAGATAATAAGATCAGACTTAATTTGAAGAGGTACTATGTTTTCTTTTGCATCTGTTATTGACTTGGGCCTTATGGTTTGTTGCTACTGATTACAGTTATAAGCTGTAACTGGAAAAGTAAATTTCAGAAAGAATGAAAGCAAACACTAGTAAGCACCAACAAAACAGCAAACAGGTACTGTGATTTGACCTAACTTCTGATCACTAAGACTTGTGACTAAATATGGTCATTTCAGAAGTGTTGCAGAGACATGCTTGCTACTATAGCAGACAAAATCAAATAATCCTAGAGAAGTGAAACATGAGGTGTGTGATAATCCCAGAGAGATGAGGTGTGCATGCTCAATACCATTTCTAAGGCGAGACCTGAGATTATTACTGTTATTATTGCTGAGCATGCTTAGGGAGTCCAGGAAGTTTGTTGTTGTTTAGTGGCAACACAGTGGCTGTATCATGGTATGAGAATTAGCTGGGTAGGTAACTCCAACCATTCAGAGGAAGTGCAGGAGATGATTCAAAGCCCATGAAGGCTCCCTGCCCATGTAAAACAGAATTCTTCCCAGACTCTAAAATGAAACCTTGACAGTTGGATGGGAAGTCAGTAATTTACCCGCAGTATGGGCCACCCTCCATATAGGCACCCATGATACCCTGGACTCAAATGGTTTGTTGTCAGCTTATAAAGGCATAAAGCATTAATATGAGATGAGAATGTATAATGGAGAATAGGAATTATTCATGGTCTTTTTTGCCCCACCAGTCTTCCCACAACGGTTAAGCACAGCCCCACTCACTCAGCTGTCCATTACTTTCTGGCTTCCAATGACAATAGACATGGAAGACAAGTGCTGTGCAACTGTGATTAGTCAGAATATTGTACTAGGTAAATGAGACTACTTCTTAGTTGCATGGTCTGCCTGGTGTTGTCTATGCAACCTCCAAAGATGTTGGAGTGTGTACAGTACTTAACTTGCAAAGATCATTTTGATATGTGTTCTTTGTATTTATTTGTTTGATTACCACGATAGAACTCTGATCCGGTAAGACCATTTTCAGGCTCAGCATGGCAGAAATACAACTAAAGAAGCAAACTCGATGTCACTGCAGCAGTGGTAATGTAACAGCAAGCATGCAGAGAGGAATAAGTTAGGGTAATATACAGCTTAAATGAACAGTTATACATAGATGTGGTATAAGAATTCAGTCAGTTAAATAGGTAAGCAGAATATCTGTACAGTGTTATAGCAATGTTTCTATGGAGAAACTTGTATGCAAAGTACAAAGTATTTACAATGTATCACAAAATACCATCATACTGGGAGACTTCAACTACCCAAACATAGATTGGGTACATTATTCTAGCCCTAATACCCTAGCCCAAAGGTTCCTGGAATTCATAAATTCAAATGCACTGGAACAACTAGTCACCTCTCCACTAGGGGAGATAATATACTAGACCTGATCATCACAAACATGGGGACAAAATGCTCACACCGAAGTATACCTCACTAGTGAGATCTGACCACAAACTAATCACCCTGGATATACATATCCCACCTCCACCCCAGCACAAAAGACCACAGTGAAAAACTTCTCAAAAGCAGACTTCACTCTTCTTAAGACTGAGATGGTATCCTTTAAGCCCACTGTGCCAGTGGATACCACATCCCACAATGCCGAATCCTTCACATATGCTTTCTATGGACATCTCCAAGAATGCATGGATCATGCAATCCCAAACAAATCCAAGTCCCTCTCCACCAAATGTAAGCATCCTGTCTGGTGGACCTCAGCCCTAAACAAACTGTATAACAAAAGAAGGAAGCTACTGCATCGGCGAAATCCAAATCCCAAAAGAGACAGACATCTCGAACATTAGCAACTCAAAACGTTCTCTCAAAAAAAAAAAAAAAAAAAAAGAAAGAGAAAAAGAGCTAAGGACACTAAAGATAACAAAGATAACTCTTCTTCTATGTAGAAACCTGGGAAAAAACCCTCAGATATGCTAGCTCAGAGTTGGTTCACAACAACAAAAATACACTGTACCCACAGATATTGCTAACATTCTGGCTGACAGGTTCAGTGCAAATTTCTCCCTCTTATCCCAACTGAATGTAAAAACAAAGCAAAAACACAGCATCAATGGGACCTGACAGTATCCCAGGGTGCGTGTTACGTGAACTCTAAACCCACACATAAAAATGCTATATGTACCTGAACACTGGTGTACAGCAACAGTGGTCTCTACAAACCCTGGAAACTATAGCCTGGTCTGCAAAGCTATGGAAAGAATCATTAGACACTTGACCCCACCCAGGGTAGATCCTGCCTTTTAAACCTGGTTGACTTTTTCAAAACAGTCACTAGAGCCATTGATGAGGGCAAAGCAGTCCATACAGTACCTGGACTTGGCTCCACTCAGGCATCATAGATAAGCTAAACAGCTTAAAAGTAAACCCTTATGTCACTAGATGGGTTGCAAACTGGCTAAGGACAGAACGCTGGAGCAATGTCAAGTCACAAGTGGGCTGTGGCTGACAAAGTTCACAGATGACTGCAAACTTATAGTCATCCTTTGAAAAAAAACAAGTACCCACAAATTATCACATAGACAGTAACCCATAGACAGCGACCTCTCATTTGACACCACGTTGCCAAAGTGGTTAGAAAAACATTCTACCTTGCACATCTCATTATGCAGGGATTCACATCTAGATCCAAGGATGTCATTGTACCCCTATATTCCTCCCTCATCAGACCCATGATTGAGTACAATGCCCCAGCATTTGCAACAGCTGGAGAGAAAAGGATCAAGGGTCACTTATTCTGCCAGACTAAAGAAACTTCAGCTCTATTCAGTAAAATCCAAATCCATCAGGACCACGATCAAGAGAAATCTTGATGAGTGGATGGGGGTCACATCTGTGTCACTGCTAGTTTCATTCACTATGGCTAGGTACTATACTATGAAACTATGAAAACAATGTGTACCAGTGTTGGGCATGGAATTTGAAGGACAGTAATGCATGAATCAAATGAGGGAAAGAAATGAAAAAGAAATGAAAGGAGGGAGACAGAAAAGAGAATTAAAAAAAAAAAAAGGCAGCAGCAGCAAGGAGGAGAGAAAGGAAAAGTGAGCATCTGTCTCCTATCCCAGTTCAGGAGCTGTGGGCAGTAGTATAGGAGTTTGCGGACACATTTACTGATAAGCCAGGTAGACGCAAGGATTCAGTGGCCCAAAAAAATAATGTGTCTGAACTAATTAAACAGACTGCAAAAGAGGAACTACAGGAGATATTGGATCTCAGGGTAATCAAGAAGTTCAGTGGTTTACTTCTGTTTTAACATGTCATGTCAAAAAATAAGCTAATAAAAAAACATACTGTTTTATTTTATACACACTAATAGCACATACTCCTGATATCCTAATCAGAAATAGTCTTAAGTGCAGGAAGCCAGTAAGAGAGGGGGGAGGGTTGTGTTGATACATGAGGTGGTCAGTTGAAAGACCTCGCCAAAATTTGTCCATATTGATGCCTGCAGTTACTAAGACCATCCTTGCTGGCTGGCTGACTTCTAATTAACCCTGTTTAGAGTCTCCCTGGTTATGCTTTTCACTGAGGACATCCATACTTGCAAATGCTTAGAATCTTCCTAAGCTGACAGAAATCCTTTGAGTTCATCCCAGAGGATTGCCTTTATCTGGGCAGACGAACGCTTCTCATTGTTTTTTCTTACAAGTTTGTAACCTTGAAAGCGTGGATGAGTGTATATTGGAGGTTTCAAACTTGCACTGTCTTTTGTTTGGCCTCAATGTTCGTTTTCCATTCACAGGCCTGAAGATGCAAGTGTTGCCCTCTTCACTGAGGTTGTAGTATCTGCGTTGCCACAAATGCCACATTGACCTCTATCCCACTCTTGTTACCAATCTTTAAAATGGTGGACTTTTGTCACAGTTCTCATTTTAGGTATACTCTTCCTGCAGCAGAACGTGATACAGGTCCTATTGATCTTTCCAGCTGGCTGCAAAGCATATTCTGAGCTTCTTACTCATGTAGGAAGGTAATTCTAGGTGAGGGGACTCCACATAAACCAGCTGGAGCTATGAACAGTAGTATTATTTATTTTACTTTATTTTTTGCTTGCGGCTTTTCCTGCTCCAGCATATAGTTTCCCGCTCCCATTAACAGAAAAAAAACAATGCTAAAACACCCTCTTTAAACATATCAATACATGAGAACATATGTTTGAATGACAGCAACTTATAGATGCATAGGTTGTACAGATGTGACTATGCTCACATCTTATTACCCGGGTGGCTTTCACTGTAAGGTCAGAGCCTAAAGGGTAATTCTGTTGTCATCTTGTGATGCTTTCTGCAGCCACCCCAGCATCATGGCTAGTCTTTTCCTAGGAACTTACAGCTTTCTGTTTGTATCTGGGTCTCTTTTTGTCTCAGGATTAAAGCCTTATCACTTGTAGGACTCCTTTGGCTGTCTTATTTCAGAGCCTCACCCTCGTCACTTGATACAGAGGTAATTCGATCCCCAAACTTGAGTGCTTGCCTGCTGTGATAATGCTTTGTTTTTCTGTTGTTCATCTGGTGTCCAAGAAATGCCCTGGTATTTTCTGTTTCTGCATGAGGCCCAAAAACTTTGTTATACCAAATCTTCAGACTGGTTTACAGTGGGTGCCAGTAGAGGCATCCCATGGGAGCCTTCTTTATTTTGTTTTCCTCTGACCGTCTTTACCACTGATGTCAACTCCTTATCAGACTCAGTTCCATGGTGTCCTGTACGATTGACAGACCAGTTTATCTGCCCTGAAAGTATGCTGTTTCTCTAAGTAACAAGGTATAAAAGTCCTTAGAAAAATTCTGGTATGCATGTATTAACATACTGTGTATAATACCATGTATTAATTGAGTATTACTTAGCAGACACACTTTTGCTATATATGAATTGATTGATAGATTACTTGTTTGGATTGGGATGAGCCAGGATGGAGCTCACATATTGGATAAATTTGGTCTTTCCTGGTCCAGTGTTCATAAGGATCAATTGCATATATCCCATGTGCCTCTGATACAAGAGGTGTGGGAGGTCGCTTATTGGAAGTTCTAGCTTTGCTGGAGTTTTCATTTTGTTTTTACTGATAGGTCCAATGTACTTGGAACATTGGCAGCATGCAGGAGCTTAGTGTGTGTAAAGATAAACAAGTTCTGATGTATTTCATCTGAGATGATGACAATTCTGATGTCCCCCACTTCTCCATATTCTACATCATCTTGCGTATGTTTCACTTCAGATTGCTTCTAGTTTCAGTGTAGAAGTCTGTCTGTCTTCTCAGTGTAGTATTGCTGCTTCTGGATTTTTTTATGCTTGCTCAGCATTTCATGTTCTATCAAGGCAGTCTTTATTATTTGTTTAACCACCTTTCAGGCCTGGTATTTCTAGAGAAACAGACTGATATCTTGATAATTCTGTCCATTTCTTTGCTGTAAAGGTCCTCCATAGCCTTGTTTGGTTTGCTAGACTCATTAACTTTCTCCATTATATAATTTTAGTATCTTCAGGCTGCAGTGTTTTTAATTAGAAAGTAAATAGTGAAGGAATGGGAGAGAGTTCAGAGAAAATGTATCTCCTTATGATGGATTCCAAGCCATGCCCCTCTGGGATGTACATTTTGCTTATAATCTCCAGTATGGATTGGGGATGGATGGATGCATCTGTCTTCAAGTTGGCCACACCTAGAGGGGGAGAGGTGGTAATAGGAGGTCACAAGTCTTTGCACACCCATCCCTTGAAACCTTATGGGCATTAACAAGAGAATGGTATAATGCAGCTGAAATGCCTTGATGGCTGTCTCGATGAGGGTCTGTGGTTAGAGAATCAGTAAGTGGGTCATGTCAGTATGTAGTTAGCCAGATGGGTAGCAGGTCCAGAAATAAATTCAGAGTAAAATGACCAAGACACATCCTTATTGCCCCTCATTGCAGATGAGAGCAGTGTTAGGTTCTCATGCTGCTGGCACTATCTGTATAGCGAAGCACTTGCTCCTACAGTACTTATCACCTCGATACAGCACTCTTGTTATAGAAAGTACCCCAAAAAAAGCAAACCCCATTTCTCGGTCACCCACATCCCCCAGAACCTTTTCTTAAGTTTTTCTGTCTATTCCTTCTAGCATGTCGAGGGATCAGTTGCTAATGTCCTCTCCTGCTCAGCTGGTGAACCTGGGAATATTGAGGCAATGTTACAATTGCCTCATGTACACAGACAACCCTCTCCTCCTCCCACAAACACAAATACATGCGAGAGATGCAACTATACTGCCAAACTGGAGGCTGAGCTCTCTCAACATAGGACTACCAGACAGGAGGCTCTGATCAAAATCTACCAAAACAGCAGAGACCACCAAAGCAGACACCCAAACTACCACCTCAGAACACAACACCTGCAACACATAGACCACACAGTCAGAGTGTCAAACAGTCACAGCCCTTAAGGCCAAACACATAACAGGACACACATCATTGGTGACTCCCATAGATCACACACTGATCGCCCCCACTCAGTAAGACTGAGTAAGAAGGTCCAATAAAGCTGCTGGCCGGGTGCTAGAATCCGCCACGCATGCACTCAGGTCTCTCAACAGCAGGTACAAGTCGCGACTCAATCATTGTCCACGCTGGTGTTAACGACCGAGGCGTACCTCCTTGGACTACATGAAAAGAGACATAGAGGAGCTCTCTGATTATGGTCCAAAAGCAGTAACCCTGACCTTGAGCAGTATCCTACCTTCACCAAGAATGATGCCACAATACAGAGATAAGATGATCAGCTTTAACAATTGGCTTAAACTCTGGTGTCATTCAAAGGGGATCCAATGTCTGTCTGCCTGGGATGACATGCTGGACAAAGCACGCTGTTTTGCGGCTTGGGATGACATGCTGGACAAGCCAGCCTGTTTTGCGGGGGACGGCTTACTTGTCACCTGGGGGCACTTGTCACCCTGGGATTCCTTTTAGCAAGAAAGTGGCGCCCATAGTGCCTTTTTAGGCAAGGCTCAAATTCTAAACCTACCACCCTAGAACAAAACAAAGAAAACAAACTAAGGGTAATGCTGCTCAATGCCAGAAGTCTCAACCTCAAGATGCCTTTTGAGGCCCTTCTCAGTATGGAGAACATCGATGTCTGTGCTGTGACAGAAACCTGGTTCAAGGCTCCAGAGAGCACCCCAGCACTATCAGGTTTTACCTCATATCATGCGTTCGCCCCAAAACCGGACAATACCAAGAAAGGAGGAGGTATCCATATTCATCAAGGACACCCACACCTCAAGATTGGTGGCATCGCCCACATGCATCCCCAGGTGCAATTAACCATAGGCAAGACTGCTCTGCAATTTGTAGCATGTTACAGGCCACCCTCGCAAACTCAGGAACTCATTATGGCCTTCCTGAAAACACTGGAGGGGATAAATGTATCTCCGAACACCATCATACTAGGTGACTTACCCTAATATAGACTGGGAACACTACTCAAGCCCAAACACTCTAGCCCAAAAGTTCCTGGAATTCATAAACTCAAATGCCATGGAACAACTAGTCACCATCCCCACAAGAGGAGAAAACAGATCTCATCATCACGAACATGGGAGCACAATGTTCAACGCCAGTAACGCCGGAACCCCTCACTGGTGAGATCTGATCACAAACTAATCTCGCTGGAGGTCCTCATCCCGCCCCCGAAAAATGAAAAAGACCACAGTAAAGAACTTCTCGAAGAGCTCACACTTCTAAAGACTAGTGTGGTCTCCTTTAAGGCCCCTGAGCCGGCGGTTAACATTACTCAAACTGCTGAATCACTTACAAATGCCTTCTACCAGCACCTGCAGGGCTGCATGGATCAGGCAATCCCAAGCAAAACAAAGACTCTTTGTACCAAAGGCAAGCGTCCAGTCTGGTGGACCCTAGCCATAAACAAACTGTACAACAAAAGGAGAAAGCTACTACAAGATAGAGCAAAATCCTTAAAAGGTAAGACACCGCTGATCACTATAAGTAAAAAGCTCTCATAAAATCATCCAAAGCTAATTTTGAGAAAAAAATAGCTAAGGACTCTAAAGACAACCATAAGGCATTCTTTAGCTATGTCAGAAACCTAGGAGGAAACTGCCTGAATGCTCAGAATTAGTTCAAAATGATGTGAAGATTACTGATCCTACAGACATTGCCAACATACTGGCTGAAAGGTTCAGTGTAAACTTCTCCCCCCCTCCCCCCTTAAAGGAGAGATATCTATACCAAATGATTGTAGCCCCCAAACATCTCTAACGCCAGGTGAGAACTGCTCTCTCCAAGGCAAAGAACACAGCATCCATGGGACCTGATGGTGTCCCCGGCTGTGTGCTCCATGAACTCAACGAGGAATTAAACCCACAGTTAGGACAGCTGTTTAATCTTAGTCTCACCTCCGGATCATTGCCAGGAGTGGCGCACAGCGACGTGGTCCCACTCCACAAAGGCGGTGCCTCCACCGACCCTGGAAATTACCCCATTAGCTTGACAAGCCTTATCTGCAAAGCCATGGAGAGGATCGTAATGGATCTCATAAATAAGGACATAGGGAGCTTGCAGACTTTGGATCCAACCCAGTTTGGCTTTGTCAAAGGCAGATCATGCCTTCTAAACTTGGTTGACTTTTTTGAAACAGTCACCAAGGCCATTGACGAGGGAAAGGCAGTCCATACAGCCTACCTAGACCTGGCGAAGGCTTTTGATACAATACCTCACTCGGGTATCATTGAAAAACTCATCAACTTAAATGTAAACCCATACATTACAAGATGGGTTGCAAACTGGCTGAGTGACAGAACCCACAGGGTCAGAGTTGCTGGTGCCATGTCAGACTCAAAGCCTGTCACAAGTGGTGTCCCACAGGGCTCAGTCCTGGGCCCACTCTTGTTTGGCATCTACTTTTCTGAAGTACAAGCAAACACAGGAGGGTTATGGCTGACAAAGTTTGCAGATGACTGCAAACTGGGCGCCGTAGTTGACACATCCGACACAGATATCCTTCAGAAGGGGCTCACAGAAGCGGATAACTGGTGCCAGAGCCATGGCCTAAAGTTAAATGCCAAGAAATGCATAGTCATACCCTTCGGGAAAAATAAGGTTACCCTAGCTACCATATAGGTGGCAATCCCCTGAACACAGAAGAAGTTATTAGGGACCTGGGAACCCAGGTTGACAGTAGCCTTTCATTCGACACTCATATTGCTAAAGTAGTTAGGAAGACCTTCTACATTGCCCACCTTATTATGAAGGGATTCACATCTAGATCAAGGGAAGTCATAGTCTCCCTATACTCATCACTCATCAGACCAATGATCGAGTACAATGCCCCACTCGGAATGTATCTGACCCGACACTTGCAGCAGCTGGAGAGGCCACAAAAGTTCCTCATCAAAAGGATAAAGGGTCTCAAAAATCTGTCTTATGCTGCCCGACTGAAAGAACTCCAGTTATATTCAGTTGCTTACCGCTTGCTCAGTGGTGACCTATACCTGACATACAAGGCCATGTCAAACCCAGATTTGATGAACATGCTTCATCTCAAAAAATCTAGATCCCTCAGAGCCACAAGGGCGGGAGACTTAAACCTCGACACGGTTATTAATAGGACGTGCTGGAGGGATAGATTCATCACCCAAAGACTCCCTATGCTGTGGAACAAAATCCCGGTTTATGTGAGGCAGAGCACCTCGCTGGCCTTGTTCAAGAGGAATCTTGACCAATGGATGGGAGATCTAGATACACCCAGGGGTTACCTCAGTGTCACTGCTCGACAGAGGCACAGCAAAATAATGGGCATAGTTTCTCCAAACTAAAGGGGTGGCGTAAGCCTAGGGGTGGGCAAACTATGGGCTAGGCTTATAAATGCCCTCGGGCAGATAGCCTAGTATGAACCTATGAACCTATTACTGAAGACCTTCACAATAAAAATAAAGGAAGGTCACCCTTAGCTGGGGTGTCAGCTCTCTTCATTTCATGACCTGACTGCTTATTATGTTCCTTGGTTCCAGTGGACATCTTGGTTTAATTTCTCCAAGTCTTTTGGGTTTCTAATACCATGATGGGAATAGACCCCATTCCTAAGTCAAAGTATGATTAAAGTTCTTGAAATTACTGTTGTTTTAGTCTTTTAACATTGGCCAGAAGTGCTCTTTGCAGCACATGCAATCTGCCCAGAATTAACTACTTCTGCAGTTCATATGGAGTTACATCTGTCATTAACATTTAACTGTAAATTCTTTTTTATGAGATCCATTGCTCCTACTGCTGTTGGAATTGTATGGGTATTTTTCCACATTGCTTCGTTTCTGCCTGAATATCCTGTTTATTATGACTTTGTGTCTCTATGTATGTAAGACACTGTAATCACGGTGTGCAACAATTTCAATGATCAATGCTACTTTGGTCTTCTTTTCTTGGACTACTGTATCTGGTTTAATCGCATCTGTTTTTTGAACTGTTAGTAATGGGTGATCCTATGTGATGTAAACTTCATAATTTTCTATAATGCGTTGCAGCTCATATTTCCAGTGCTTCTTGACTACGTCAGTAGTATAATGTTTGCACAATCCCCAGTGCAACAGTCTTGCTACCTTAATATCCCTTTCAGAATACAGGCCTTCTGCCATTACTGTATCACCCCAGCAGCAAGATGTGTAACTCTTTCTAATTCTGTTTTACAGAACTTACATTTGTCTGTTTCTCCAACATGTTCAATGGACTTTGTAAACCATGTACATAGTCCACTATCTGCCACTATTAACCATTATATAACCCAGCATATACACACACACATAAAATAATACACACACATATACATATGCATAATTTGTTAACTGGGGTACGGTACTGATTCCATTGGACCAGTTTCAGTCTCGGCCCACAATGTGAACATACATCAAGTGGAAAAAATAAAAATAATTTATGCGGTAAAAGAAAACACTAAAAACAAAGGTATAGTTAATATACAGTAGAAAAATGATTTTAGGAGGAAGTCAGCAGAAACCATTATGTACAGTATTTACATCAGCCAGAGCAAAGAGATGTTAGAGTGAAAATGATAGGTAGTGTATGTGTCAGTGATTAGAGTGAGTAGGTTAGGAAGATAGCAAGAATAGTAAACGTTTGACTGATTTCTGCACATTGCAGCTTTGTAGAGGCTGAATTATGGCTCATCAGTAACTAGTTGCATCCATCTCCTGTAATAACCCCATGAACAGCCAACATCATGATAGAGTTTACTAGGCAAGGATATAATGGAAAAAGATTGTCACATGCGTCCTTCTTCAGTAACACACGCACACACATAATATATATATATATATATATATATATATATATATATCAAATAATAAATATATAAATATGTTATATATCACCGAGCCCCCTACTGCATTTCTTTGGCTGTGGGGGAAAAAAGCACCTAACTAGCCATGTCCAAGGGTCAGCTTCTGGTGATTTCTGCTGTCTACCTGGTGAATCTGGGCATACTGGGGCAATGCAGCTATTGTCTCATGTACATAGACAACCCTCTCCTCCCGCCACCCAATACTGCATCCTGCAAGAGATGCACTTACATAGCCAAACTGGAAGCAAAGCTCTCTCCATCCAAGATTGTGCTAGACAATCAAGAGGAGAAGGTTAACACCTGCACTACACCTCAAGCAACACATAGCCCTTCAAAACCCTCACCACCAACACCCACACATAGCAACACTAAACCCACATATGTGGAGGCCCTTAACATTATCCTGCCCAAGTAACAAGGACCTTCAAAGCTGAAACGCAAATAAACACCAATCACAACCAAAGTATCACATAGCTCACAATACCAGTGTGCCACCCAACAACACCCCCTAAGGCAAGACAGTGTACCCAAAACTTTAGTCATAGGTGACTCCATAGTCAGGCACACTGATGTCTCACTCATCAAGCTGAACAAGGACAAAATTACAGTCAGCTGCCTGTCGGGTGCCAGGATCTGCCACCTAAGGCATGCACTCAAGTCACTCCACAACAAGTACAAATATGACTCTGTCATTGTCCATGTTGGAGTGAATGACTTGAGACGTACCTCCCCGGACTACATGAAAAGAGACATGGAACAGCTCTCGGATCATGTGGCCCAGGCAGGTATGACCCGAGCCCTGAGTCGCATCCTCCCTTCGCCCAGAATGATACCACAGTATAAGGACAAAATGATTGACTTCAACAATTGGCTAAGCTTCTGGTGTCATTCAAAGGGGATCCAGTATCTATTTGCCTGGGACGACATGATCGACAAACCACGATACTTTTCCAGAGATGGTCTGCACCTGTCGCCCCTGGGACTCCGGTTACTGGCTAAGGCTCTTGCCACCCCTATAGAGCCTTTTTTAGGCAAGGCAAAAATAACAAAACCACCACCATAACAGGTACAAGAATGCAAAATCTGAAGGTAATGCTACTCATTGCTAGAAGTCTAAACCTCAAAATGCACACTCTCAAGGCACTCCTAAAAATGGAGAATATCGATATATGTGCAGTAACAGACCTGGTTCAAGGCTCCAGACAGCACCCTTGCAATACCAGGCTACAACTCTTAACACACTTTTCGGCCACCAAACCAGGGCCGAAACACTAAAGGTGGAGGAGTGTCCATATTCACACCTCCAAGCTAGTTGCTTAACGCAATGCATCCAAAATTCTCCAGATGCATTTTAACACTAGGTAAGACTGCAATCCAAATTGTAGCTTGCTACAGATCCCCCACCATGCCCCAAGATTCTCAGTACACCTTTCTAAACATACTGGAAAATATTAAGATACAACCAAACACCCTAATACTGGGTGATTTCACAACTACTCTGCCATTAACTGGGAAAACTACTCGTTTACCAACACCTTTGCCCAATGGTTCTTGGAATTTATAAATTCAAACGCGCTGGATCAACTAATCCATAGTCCCACCAGGGGCTCCAATATCGTAGACCTGGTCATTACCAACATGGGAAATCGATGCTCCACAGCAGTGGTCACCCCCTCGTTGGTTAGGTTTGACTATAAGCTAATCACCTTTGACATTACCCCCCCCCCCAGTAAGGAAACATCTGTAAAACACTTCTCCAGGGCCAACTTCATGCTACTCAAGTCAAAAAATGACAAACTTCATGACACCTATGGAGACGGGAACTGAATGTTCGACTGCCGAATCCTACATTAAAGCACTGTACGAGCACATCCACTCGTGTATGAATCGTGCCATCCCAAACAGAACCAAGATGATCTCCTCCAAAAAAAGGAAGCCAATCTGGTGGTCCCCTGTCATAAACAAACTATACAAAAGAAGAAAGAAACAGTTTCAGAAAAGAGGAAAATCCCAGGATGCAAAAACTCCCTTACCAGCCTCAGTAAGAAGCTGAGATCCCTCATAAAATCCCCCAAAGCTAGTTACGAAAATAAAATTGCCAAAGATTTCGAGGACAAGCACAAGGCATTCTATAGCTATGTCAAGCATCTAAATGGCAATGCTCAGATCTGCTCTGAGCTACAACAGAATGGCATTAAATATACTGATCCCAAGGACATTGCCAATATCCTGGCAGATCGATTCAGTGCCAACTTCACCCCCTAAAGGCCCATCTTAATATTGAAAGATTGCCAAATTCCGGTAATCACAGCCACACAGGTGAAAAACTCACTCTCCAAAGCTAAGAATACAGCATCCATGGGACCAGACAACATCCTGGGCTGTGTACTACACGAACTACAAAATGAACTGGCACCTCACCTAAGCGTCATGTTTCATCATAGCCTCACCTCATGCTTCGTGCCCACTGAGTGGCGCACAGCTACAGTTATCCCACTCCACAAGGGGTTATCCTCCTTGGATCCTGGGAACTACTGTCCCATCAGTCTGACAAGCCTGATCTGCAAGGCCATGGAACATATTATCATGGAACTTATAAACAAAAACATTGGCAACCTTCAAACACTGGACCCCACCCAGTTTGGGTTTGTGAAGGGCCGATCGTGTCTCCTGAACCTGATTGACTTCTTTGAATCTCCAGAGCCATGAACGAATGTAAGGTGGTCCATACAGCCTATCTGGATCTCGCCAAGGCTTTTGACACCATCCCCCACTCTGGAATTGTAGATAAACTTACTAAGCTGGGCATAAATCCCTACATCACTTGATGGGTTGCCAACTTGCTTACTGACAGAACCCACACTGTAAAAGTAGCTGACTCCAAATCCAGCTCCAGACAAGTGATAAGTGGAGTACCTCAGGGTTCTGTCCTGGGACCGCTCTTGTTTGGCATCTACTTCTCTGAAGTACAGGCCAACACTAAGGGACTCTGGCTAACAAAGTTTGCAGATGATTGCAAGCTGGGAGCCATTATTGAATCCCTAAATGATGTGGGTATTCTACAGAAGGGCCTTACAGAAACAGATGCTTAGTGCCAGAGCCATGGGCTCAAGCTCAATGCCAAGAAGTGTATAGTTATCCCCTTTGGGAAAAGCCATGTACCCATGAATTACCACATTGGTGGCAGTACACTAAACACCATACGTTTTTCTAAAAGGCGTCCTTCATATTAGGCCTTTCAGGAAACCTATTGCTTCTTCCTGGGACATTAATTTTG
Source organism: Protopterus annectens (assembly GCF_019279795.1). NCBI lineage: Eukaryota > Metazoa > Chordata > Ceratodontiformes > Protopteridae > Protopterus > Protopterus annectens. The sequence continues at coordinate 1,746,574,087 of NC_056731.1, forward strand.
TTCTTGAGAAATTAACTTAGACTTCTTTTGGCCTGCAGCTTCTGCTTCCTTGCAGCGTTGTTCGTGGAAAACTGTCCTCCTTTTGGCCCTTACCTGAGCCAGAAGAGTGTCTGAGCTTGAGGCCTTTATGGATGGTCCTCCTTTTTTGATTTTTCAAAGGGATAGGGTGCCTGTCTATATTAATCCTTCTTTTATGCCCAAGGTAGTTAATGAGTTGTCTCTCAATCAATCTACTCATATGCCTATTTTTTCCCTTCTCCGCAGTCTGCCAGTGCAAAGGTTCTTTACATCTTGGATTTACATAGACAATTCAGGTACTATTTGGATAAGACTAAAGCCATTCGCAAGTCTGAGCAACTTTTTATTTCTTTCCATCCCTGGTTTTTGGGTTTGGCTGTTTCTAAGTAAACCATTTCTTCCTGGATCTCTCAGACCATTTCTTTTTGTTCCTCCTTTCATGGCAAAGCCTGTCAGCCTCTGTAAAGACTCATTCTACCAGGCTTGTGGCTTCCAATGGTGCTTTTTACAAAGGTTTAGATACCAAGTCCATCCTTGAGGCTGCTACTTGGTTCTCTGTCCATACATTTACTAAGCATTACAGATTGGATGTAGTTTCCAGGGTAAGGGCTGGCTTTGCCAGAGCTATCGTACATGATTTTCAAAGGGTTCTTCTAAGCCTTCCTCCTCCCATCTTTCCTCTTGAGCTTTTGTCCTCTCCCTTAAGTGATGAATATGGCAACAGTGATGTGTAAGGATATAGAACAGTTGTGTAAAATCTTACTATAACAGTAGATGTCCTTCTCTTCACTGTTGCAGTATTCACACCCTCATCTTCCCCCTGTTCTCTTCTCCCTTTTTCCTTTCTGGATGCACATGTTCCTCTCTTCCTTGGAGCTTTATTCCTCCTGGGGTGCTTCAGTTCTGAGTTATATACTTCCATACGTCACCTTTGTGCCACACGCCATGAGAAGGGAGCATGTGTGTGATGTACAACATCCCTATACCAATCTAAGGCTTTGGTAAACTGGCCAGACATCAGGCTACCCTTGACAGGGGTTCCCTTTAGTGATGAATACTGCAACAGTGAAGAGAAGGACATCTACTGTTATGGTAAGATTTTACACAACTGTACTTTTCAGTAGCTTTTATTAATAATAGGTACATAGGAATTACATGGCAGGTATAGAGATGCGCACAATGCACCTCTGTCTTCTAGGAGGGCAAAACGGGTAAATCCATGAATGAATTTTCAGCTGTCCAACCAGTAATTGCAGTTCATCTTGAATGATGTGTCTGTGTCTTTGTTTTACTTAAGGCAATTTTGTTTTCAGAGATGGGGTAAGCATTGGGTAATATGTGTGCTCATCTTGTATGTTTTACTTGTATGATGTTGTAGATTTAAATCTTTAGTTTGGGCGTTTGTCAAGATGTTAGTCTTGTGCAGATGCAAGTAATAAGGAGAATGCATGACAGAGGCAAGCGATAAGAGTAGAGAGATCAGATTTCAAGCCTGTCTTTTGTAAGTAAGAATCTTTAGGTTAGTATTTTAATTAAGTACCTCTGAACATTTCTTACTGTGTCATGTGCATGAGTAGATACATGCTGAAGAGGGCAGTGTACTCTAACTGGTCTAGTCAGAGCAAAGTACAGTGGGATGATATCTAAGCACATCCCATCTAGGTCAAACTACATTATCAGTTAGTTGAGCTAAAAGGATTTTCTGAGTACTAATGCTACGCGGTAGTCGATGGAAGGGGGTGTTTTTGACCAAGGCGCTAAGATTCCTGACTATCTTGTCAGTTTGGAGTTTGGTATTGGCTATAGTACTATAAGTTGTGAATGAGGGTCGTTTAACAAATGTGACACTACTGCACTTTATTGCATTCAGTTTGCACCCTTTTTCTCTACACCATTGATTTGCAAAGATTAATTCTTGCTGCAGTGATTCTGCATTAGGTGGAGTTTGAAATATAATAAGGTCAGAGGAGTATATGGCAAAAAGGAATGGTTCTGGTACTGAGCCATAAGGTACCTTTTTGCTCTCTGTAGTGGCACTTCTCATTCTAGCTGAAAGCTAGAACTTACATTGTTAGTTTGCTATTTGCCTTGCCATGTAATTGTCCACTTTTAGGTCTTCTTACTTATTGACATACCAGCAACTCAGCATGGTGTCAAAAGCCCTGGCTAGATTCAGGGATACTTTTTGGACTGAATGACCACTGTACTCCATCTCTGTGATTTTTTTGAAGAAGTTTATTAAATTATATAGGCATGCTACCCTTGACAAAAATAAACTGCTGAGAGTCTGGTTGTATGATGTTTTGAATGTCATAGTTTATGAAGTTGGTTTTGGATGTCATAGTTTATGAAGTCAGTTATGATGCGTTCCATGGCCTTGAAAATTAGACTGTTCAGACCAGTGAATGGTCTACAGCCCCTTGTGCTTGATGTAAGAGCCCGCCTATGTTAAGGGTCATCATAACAGCCATTGTCCATACTTCAGTGACATAAGTTGTAGCTATGCTTACATTAAACAAGTTCACAAGGGGTTTCAGAAGGAAGTGCTTGGCGTTATTTTATTAGATCTCCACACAAATTGCCTATGCCTATTGGTTTGATGTTCTTGGCTTTTGAGACCCTAGAAGGCACATGTTCCTTGAACATCTTAGAGATGGTGTAAGTGGGACAGGGAAATTTGTGGAATTTCAGTGATTGTTTCTGAGATAAAGTCAGCTCTGAATTTATCTGCAAGTATGTTAACTAGGGTCAGAATGGATTTTATCATTTTGGATTAGTACAAAACATTGCTGAACGTTATTTCTTAATTTTTCGACTTGGTTAAAAATGATTTATAATTATTGTTTGCTTCAGATGATAGTTTGAACTTGTTTTGCTTTGATATTCCTGATGGTAGTTTTTAGTTCTTAGTTGATGTTTTTGCTAGTCTTTAATGTGGGTAGAATAACGTTTGGTATAAGACTTAAGTATTTTTTTCTTTTGTTATGGGGTCATTTATACTGATAGGCCATCAAGACAATTTTTAAAAAATTTCCCATTATAGTTGGTTTTAATAGGGACTGCACGATTGATGCATTTTAATAGGTGGGAGTAGAACTCTGTTGTACAAATAGAAACTGAAGCCTTATGGGGACTGATGGTATTGCAATATTACCTGTTCTTTCCTCTCACTACTTAATTTAGAGTTATGGCAGCAAACTCGATGTGAGGTGCCAGGGATGGACTTGGGCATTATAGGTAGAGGGAGGAGCTTGAAAGTTTAATTATGACGTTACTCCTACAGGCCAGTAAAAAGTGTGCTTGTAGTAGGTGAATAACTGTAGAAGGTTTCCACACACAGTGCTGTTTCTGTTTGGGGCTATATCACAACTGTTAAAATCAAAAGAAACACATAAATACAACTGCATTCTAGACACTGGCTAACTCAGCTAATATGACACAGTCATTGTCCATGCTGGTGTGAACGACCTGAGACTTACCTCCCTGGACTACATGAAAAGAGACATAGAAGAGCTCTCTGATTATGTAGCCCAGGCAGGTATGACCCTGACCCTGAGCAGTATCCTTCCTTCACCAAGAATGATGCCACAATATAGAGACAAGATGATCAGCTTTAACAATTGGCTTAATGTCTGGTGTCATTCAAAGGGGATCCAGTGTCTGTCTGCCTGGGATGACATGTTTGACAAGCCACGCTGCTTCGCAAGGGACGGATTGCACCTGTCACCCCTGGGATTCCGGATATTGGCTAAGGCTCTTGCCACCCCCATAGTGCCTTTTTTAGGCAAGGCTCAAATTCTAAACCTACCACCCTAGAAAACAAAAATGGGAAGAAACTGAGGGTAATGCTGCTCAATGCCAGAAGTCTAAATCTCAAAATGCATGCACTCGAGGCCCTTCTCAGTATGGAGAACATCGATGTCTGTGCTGTAACTGAAACCTGGTTCAAGTCTCCTGAGAGCACCCCGGCACTATTAGGTTTTACCTCATATCATGCGTTCCGGCCCCAAAACCCGGACCACACCACAAAAGGAGGGTGTATCCATATTCATAAAGGATACCCACACCTCCAGGTTGGTGGCAACGCAAGCTTCGAAACCATCCAGGTGCAACTAACCATAGGCAAAACTGCTCTACAAATTGTAGCATGCTACAGGCCACCCTCTCAAACTCAGGAACCCCACACAGCCTTCCTGAAGACACTGGAGGGTATAAATGTATCTCCAAACACCATCATATTGGGTGACTTCAACTACCCGAATATAGACTGGGAAAATTACTCAAGCCCTAACTTTCTAGCCCAACTGTTCCTGGAGTTCATAAATTCAAATGCCATGGAACAGCTAGTCACTGTTCCCACAAGAGGAGAAAATATACTAGATATCATTATCACAAACATGGGGACAAAATGCTCCACACCGGAAGTATATCCCTCATTGGTGAGATCTGATCATAAACTAATCTCACTGGAAATCCACATCCTGCCCCCACCCCAAACAAAAAAGACCACAGTGAAGAACTTCTCTAAAGCAAACTTCACACTACTCAAGACTGGTGTGGTATCCTTCAAGGCCCCTGAGCCAGTGGAAACCACAACCCAAGCTGCGGAAGCCCTTACAAATGCCTTCTATGAACACCTCCAGGACTGCATGGATCAGGCAATCCCAAATAAAACCAAGACTCTTTCCACAAAGGGCAAACGTCCAGTCTGGTGGACCCCAGCCATTAACAAACTTTACAATAAGAGGAGAAAGCTATTACATGATAGAACAAAATCCATAAAAGGAAGTCAACCCTGATCATTATTAGTAAAAAAAATACGAGCACTCATAAAATCAACTAAGGCCAATTTTGAGAGAAAAATTGCCATGGATTCAAAGGACAATCATAAGGCCTTTTTCAGCTATGTTAGGAACCTGGGTGGAAACTCCCAGATATGCTCAGAATTAGTCCAAAATGATACAAAAATCACTGAACCCACAGACATTGCCAACATACTGGCAGACAGGTTCAGTGCAAACTTCATCCCCCTCTCCCCCCCCTAAAGGAGAGAGAACTATCCCAGCGGAGTGTAGCCTCCCAGACATCTCAAATGTGCAGGTGTAAGCTGCTCTCTCTAAAGCTAAAAACACAGCATCAATGGGACCGGATGGTGTACCCGGCTGTGTGCTACACGAGCTAAATGAGGAATTAAACCCGCACATAAGGCAGCTGTTTAATCTCAGCCTTACCACAGGATACATGCCCAAGGAGTGGCGTACGGCAGCTGTGGTCCCACTCCACAAAGGCGGTGCCTCTACGGACCCTGGTAATTACCGCCCCATAAGCTTAACAAGTCTAGTCTGCAAAGCTATGGAGAGGATCATAATGGAGCTCATAAACAAAGATATAGGGGACTTGCAGACATTGGACCCGACCCAGTTTGGCTTTGTCAAGGGAAGATCATGCCTTTTGAACTTGGTCGACTTCTTCGAAACAGTCACCAAGGCCATTGATGAGGGAAAGGCAGTCCATACAGCCTACCTTGACCTTGCAAAGGCTTTCGACACAATACCCCACTCTGGTATTGTAGAAATCTTACCAGCTTAAATGTAAACCCATATGTCACAAGATGGGTTGCAAACTGGCTTAAGGACAGAACCCACAGGGTTAGAGTTGCTGGCGCTATGTCAGACTCCAAGCCGGTCACAAGTGGTGTCCCACAGGGCTTGGTTCTTGGCCCCCTATTGTTCGGCATCTACTTCTCAGAAGTACAGGCCAACATGGGAGGACTTTGGCTGACAAAGTTTGCAGACGACTGCAAACTGGGCGCCATAGTGTAAAGTGCATCGGATACGGATATCCTTCAGAAGGGACTCACGAAAACAGATAGCTGGTGCCAGAGCCATGGCCTGAAGTTAAACGCCAAAAAATGTATAGTCATACCCTTCGGGAAAAACAAGGTAACCCCAAGCTACCATATAGGTGGCAATCCACTAAGCACAGAAGAGGTTATCAGGGACCTGGGGACCCAGGTTGACAGTGGCCTTTCTTTTGACACTCACGTTGCTAAAGTGGTTAGAAAGACCTTCTACATTGCCCACCTGATCATGAAGGGATTCACATCCAGATCTAGTGAGGTCATTGTTCCCCTGTACTCTTCATTTATCAGACCAATGATAGAGTACAATGCCCCATTCGGGATGTATCTCACCCGACATCTGCAGCAATTGGAGAGACCCCAAAAGTTCCTCACCAAAAGGATAATGGGACTCCAAAATCTGTCATATGCTGCCTGATTGAAGAAACTCCAGCTCTATTCAGTCGCATACCGTCTGCTCAGAGGTGACATGTGCCTGACATACAAGGCCATGTCCAACCCGGAATTAATGGACATGCTCCACCTCAAAAAATCCAAATCCACCAAAACCACTAGAGCAAGCGACTTAAACCTTAGCACGGATATAAATAGGACGTGCTGGAGGGATAGATTTATCACTCAGAGACTCCCTATGCTGTGGAATAAAATCCCGGTCCATGTGAGGCAGAGCACCTTGCTGGCTCTGTTCAAGAGAAATCTTGACCTGTGGATGGGAGATCGTAGGTTTACCCCGGGAATCATCTCTGTGTCACTGCTGGACAGAGGCACAACAAACTAATGGGCACAGTATTTTTTCATATAAGGGGTGTCGTAAGCCACAAAACTTTGGGCTAGGCTTATAAATGCCTTAGGGCAGATAGCCTAGTATAAACCTATGAACCTATTTAATAACTTTCCTAAACCTATAAACTTACGAAATCTATCAAAAGTTAAAATACTTTTAATAAAGTGTGAATGTGTATATATGAGATAAGTGAACTCTACGGTATCCCCCTCTATTTTTGTTTTACTTGGAGCGCTTGTCTGTGTACTTAATAAAGAATTTTTGACTGAAAACAGACTACCTGCCTTGCTTGGATTACTTTCGAATACTTAGCAATTCTGTACAATTATATATTTTTTATTATTATTTTTGTTTTGACTTAAGACGAGTTTAAGTTCGCTACTTCTGCTACTGTTGTCTGAGCTGATTAATATACAGTGATTAACTAGAGATAAATGGACTAAAAATCTTCCACACAGAGAAGTTTCTTACACTGTTTTATATATATATATATATATATATATATATATATATATATATATATCTATATGAGATACAGACATTATGGTGAAAAGTTGTTTCATCAACATATGAAAAGCTGGTACAGCTGATTAAAAATCAGCTGATCAGACTGTACTGGCTTTTTCCGAGTGAGATCACAATAGAGCAGGGAGTGATAAAATTGCTCTTTCCCCACTGTAGTATGATCTCAGTTTGTATTTATATATTTAGCAGCCACTACCTGGAAGGCACAGGTGGCTTGCCTCCTTGCAAAAAAAGATGCTTTCTTTTCTTTTTTTCTTGATCTTTTATTAATCAACCATTTAATTAATTCTTGCTTCAGTATTACATCATTTCATTGAAATGTCTTACACCTATAATATGTGTATGTGTGTATGTATGTGTTTGTGTGTGTGTGTGTACATATATATCTATAATATATATATGTATGGGTCTATGTCAGGTGATCGACTTTTCTTAAAGCTCAAAAAAAGTATCAAAGAGACCATAAGATTGAGTTTCCGAAAACTTGAACATCAAAAAAAAATTCTACATTTTTCATGTTTTTGCTAGGGGGCAAGCCTCACACCTTCTGCAAATTATATATACCAACTCCGAAATCACACTACAGTGAGGAAAGGGTAGATTTCCCAATCCTTGCTGTACTACGATTTCCATTCAGAAGCTTTGAGTTTTCAAAAACATGATCATATGGTCTTCACCAGATGGAGTTTGAGTTTCTGAAAAGCCAGTCAGCTGTTAGGGACCCATGTATTACTTAGTAAAGTTGAATAGTTTTTGAAGAAACAGTTGAATTGTAAATCAAAGCATTTTATTCTCTACATTCAAAGAGCATGTTTTAACACTGGAACTCAGTATTCCATCCATCCTCAAACCCTTTTCCCATTTTGCACATGGGGTCGGAGTGTCACTTCAACAGTGACAATCATCTTGAGCCAAGGTTTACACCGCCGGGTGGCTAACCCTGCCATGGTAGTTCATCCGTACCACTCACTCACACTCACACCTACAGCCAATTTAGTGTGTCCTGTCCACCTACTGCATGTCTTTGGAATGTGGGAGGAAACTGAAGCACCCAGAGGAAACCCACGTGACCACAGGGAGGACATTCAGACTTGGCACAGAAGACATCCCAGCCAAGAATCAAACCGGAGAACCTGTTGATGTGAGACGACAGAGCTAACCGCTGCTCCACTGCGGCCACTTAACACTAAATATGGTACTGTAGTTCTGCAGTACACGTTTGACGTAGCTTTATTATTTTCTTACTCTCATTTGAAGCAGACTGAAGAACAACTTTTAAAGGAATTGTTTACATTGAGTCATTTTATCTAACTAAATGAAAGAAAGCTGAGACATTGCTCCAAATTTTCTATTATTTAATTAGCTATTTTTTTGTATTGAGTACACTTTCTGATTGAGTACACTTTCTGCTAGTGTGTGTTCGTATGTGATGTGCATATGTAGATGTATATGCATACATACATAGGTATATATGTGTATATATATATGTATGTATATATATATATATATATATATATATATATATATATATATATATATATATATATATATATATGCATGTGTGAGTTTGCATATATCATGGGCTTTATATTTCATAAACTGTGTCATATCTTTGCTATGTTTCTTGTTTGCTGACAACTTGTTGTAATGCCTGAGTTTTTAATAAGAACACAATTTTGACACATGTTTGTTAATGGACTTGCAGTTACTGGAACTTAACCATTGGAACCACTGAAAAGACTGCCAGTACCAGTCCCTTAAGGAGGCTATCATGATCATTCTTTGCAAAAAAAAAAAAAAATTATAGGTATTTCTTTTTATATATGATAGGTTATGGAAATGGCGCTGCTGTTGGTAATGTGATGCAGTTTTCTTTCAGTAGATGATAGAAATAGTATGTTCCCAACTTGCAGATAAGTAATGTCTGTTAATGTGTCTGTAATCATGGAATTTGAAATTGGGGTGTGCTTGTTGCAGTAATACTCGGTGACTTATCACTACTAATATAATGTTTGCTGATCTGTTTACCTTTTTGAATTTCCTCCAGATATCCCATATATATATATATATATATATATATATATATATATATAAGAGTCTTCTGTGTGGAGTCTGCATGTCCTCCCGACAGTCGAGTGGCGTTAAAGTCATGTAGGTAGGTGCATGCGTGAATGGGTGTGCCGCCTTTGAAGGTTGGGCATCGGGCTGGCAACTCGACACTGTAAAAATCCACCACCAATCATTAGTGGACCGGAGTTCTGCGTGGCAACCCCTAACCGGGAAAGGCCGAAAGACTTTTTATCCCGTATATACATTGTTGTATGCCTTTGGACTTCTGATGAATTTTACATTGGTATCCAGAGACAGTTTTTGTTGTTGTTTGTCTTTCGGCTTTTCCCGGTTAGGGGTCGCCACAGCGAAACTCCAGTCCGCTAATGATTGGCAGTAGATTTTCGCGAATGCCGAGGTGCTAGCTCAACGTCCAACCTTCAGCGAAGGCATGCCCTTACGCATGTCTTTCGAACGCCACCCAAACGCAGGGTGGACATGCAGACTCCACACAGAAGGCACTCCCCGCACTTCAGCCATTAATCAAACGGGAGAACCTCTTGCTGTGAGGCAACAAAGCTACCGCTGCACCACCGCGGCAGTAGTATCCAGAGACAGTAAAAGGAGTTAAGATAGATCATTGTGAATTTGCCCTCTAAGCTGTTCATGATTGGTGACTACATAGTAATGTCCACTCTGTCTTGTAAATTTTATGGCATTGCTCTGACAAGTAGATTGTGTGTGTGTGTGTGTGTGTGTGTGTGTGTGTGTGTGTGTGTGTGTGTGTGTGTGTAAAATCATTATATTGAAAAGCATAGCAAAAATCTTAAATGCTGTAATACTCTCCTAGTCAGTGTTGTTGGGGCCACGTTATAACAAAGCCTCCTCCATGTAGATGAGCTTCACTCTCTGCCTAAATATGTGTACATTATATTATGACAACACCAACATTAGGAAAGAGTGGAAGAGAGACCACTACATCATGTGGACTGGCAATTTTGCTGTTTGTACTATTCACTAAAACAGTATGTTGCCTACACACCTACACATGCATGTTTATTTATAATATGTGGTGGTATGGTGGCTGTTTCACTGATGGTGTTGTTTTGATGTGCAGTATATATGTATATATATATATATATATATATATATATATATATATATATATATATATATATATAGTGATAAACTTATATGAAGCATTTCTGAAGGGTTGGAAGTCCACAGTTTTGATGCCATTAGCAGCTCACAGAGAAAGATTTTGAGGAGAAGAATGGAGACTATTGGGGGACTCTGATTTGAAGTGTTGTTGAAAAATACTACATGAATCAGTGGAAATCTTTTGCATCTACTTGTGGAGTTCTAGGAACCTAGCCTTGGATTTAGTCAAGGAGTATCAGGATCTTAAATGTAGATATGTTTGGAGTTGGAGGGGCAGCTTGAACAGAGCTGCAGTACCAGTACCAGGCATGTGAACTGCAGGGAATATTTTGCTTTATAACTGAGAGATTTTAAAAGTGGACTAGCAAACACAGGATTTACAGGTAACTAGCCTAAGGTATGTTAAGCAAAAGTGTACTTGTTTTCTTTTAAGTTGAAAATTTACACCGTGTTCTCTTTTTCACTGTAAATAAATTACACTGAAATGTGTCTGCAGTTTATTAATGTTTGTAAACTGTGTATGTATGTATGTATATGTATATATGTGTGTGTGTGTGTATATATGTATGTATATATATATATATATATATATATATATATATATATATATATATATATATACACACACACACACACACATATATATATATATATATATAATTTACACACAGTTACAGAACAGGGATGGGATTTTTGTTTCCTTTCATTTTTGGCTGTACGTTAAAAACTTCAGTATGGAGATCAGTGCAAATGCTAATTAAATGTACCGCTGTGTGATTCGTTTAACATTAAGATTGGAAATTTATTTTGATGTTTAATTGATTTTGTAATATAAATGTATGAAGTCTTGATAATCCATAATTTAAGGTGATATAATACAGTTATTAATTTCTAATCCGTAACTTGGGTAATTATATTTATTAGAGTCTAGGTTCATAAGTTTGTGGTCAAGAAATGGATTCAAAGAAAATCACTGCAAGACTGAAGCTCAGAAGGACGAATATCTGAGAATCTATTTTGACAGCAGATAACAAAGACGGTTTGATTGGCAACCATGTCATTCTTTGTAGAATATGACAAGTTTTTGTTTTCCAGATGTATTACCAGTTTCTGAAAGGCTGTAATGTACCTTGCATTGTCAAACAAAAGTGAAGTTCACCTATAATTGGTTAACAGCCTTACAACCCGTTAGACTCACTGATCTGCAATACTTTTTGTTGTGCAGGAGCTCTGAATGCATTATAGCTGTTGTGTGGTTTCTGACTAAGTTCTTTGGTGTTTACCATCTGGGAAGCAGTACAAGTCTAAGACAAAGGTATATGTAAGAAGCTTGTTACAACATAGAAGATTATGGTTAGTCTGTTGATAACATCCAGTTTGTGTTCAAGAAATATTCTCTAATAAATTTATCTGAAGCAGCTTGAGAGATGAATTTCTTGGACTCCATTTTTCGTACACATAACAAGGATTGGTGACTTAATCATAATTCTGTGTAATACATGGGCAGTTTTATCTGCCCCAGTATATGTAAGTTAAGTGGACAACAGCTACAACAGCTTTAAAAATCTGTAGCACATTTTGCACTGCCACAAGAAGCATCTACAGTAGAATAATATCTGTAATCGGATAACACTTGGTCCTGTCACGTTTTTGTTTTGTGTGGCAGTTCAATGTATGATGTTCTTCGTGTTTCACTGTTGCAGTCATTACATTTGGGTAATTTGCTGGCAGGTTGCCCTCAGTCGGCCTGATTAACAAAGTCTTGGGTCCTGCGTCGGTTGCTGTCCCTTCTTCCATGACGTCAGGTCGTCAGGGATATAAAACATGCAGCCAATGCCATTACATTAGTCTTTCTTGCCGCGCGGTGCCCGAAGCAGAAGCAATTTGCAAGTGCCGGTCGGCCGACTCCTGAAATTTTCGTTTTCGAGTTTCATAACCGAAGTCTTCAACTAAAAGCTAAGTACCCCATTGGGGAAACTTTTTCTTGCTCCTTACCAATGTCAGTAAAAGTTAATAATTGCATTACTTGTGGGAAGCAAATACCTCATAAGGATTTTCATTTGTACTGCATTCCTTGCCTAGGCCCTGACCACAACGTGCCTTGCTGTCGGTTTTGTGCTAAATTTAATCAACGCATGATTAAACGTCAGTATATTTTTGCTTCTAAATATTTTGGCTCAAGATTTAATTATCCAGAAATGTCGTCAGTTAGCAATCCGACTACCAGAATGCCTAAAAACGCAAAGCAAAAGACAGAGACCGTCTAGGTCCAAAACTGATGACGCTTCTCCTAAGCCAGTCGCCAGTTCGCCTGTACTCATTGAGGCGCTTTCGCAGCCCCTGATACCTGCTACTTCTGATTCGCAGGCCTCTACTGAGACCCATTCAGAGTCCGGTATGCTGCAAGATACTTCAGTTATGGAACCCGCAGATGTCTTTACCTTAGATGGGTCCGGAGCCGCTGTGCAGGCACCGGCTTCTGAGGGTGTTTTCAGGCCTACAGATTTGTATATTAGACCGACGCCATCTTCAAAACTAAGGGCAGAATCTAAATCCTATGTCTAAAAAAACGATGCCTGGGCCACATGTGCAGGCCCCTATACCTAAAAAACAAATGATCAAAATAGCTGAAGATTTAATTACTCTGATCAGGGGTAGCCAACTCCCTCCTTCTAAGAGGCCTTGGCAAGACATTGATTATGAATCTTCTGAACAGGATTCTATTTCTTCTGACTCTTCTAATGAACAGGGTTTGTCAATTCCTACTTATGGGGACTCTGATACAGAAGATTCCATTCCTTCTGCTTCTCCCCCTGAGGATTTTTCTTTTGGGGGAACTTTACATACCTTAAGAGAACATTTCCACTTTGAAAGTCAGGATTTCTCTGAATCTAAAAAGAGACAGGGATTTTCTTCTTCTTCCTCAGCATAGGCCTTTGGCTATACCTCCTGTTCTAGACATTGTTGATGTTTTTCCAGAATCTAGTATGACTCCTGATTCTCTGCCTTGGGCTCCTTGTAAGCCAGACAGATACTACAGGGTTCCAACTCCCACAAATTCCTTTTCAAAAATCCTATTGCTGACCCTGAAACCATTTCTCAGGGTCCCAGGGGCATTAAGGCCTCTACTGCTACCCTCTGATAGAGATTCCAGGGTGCTGGATAGATGGGGTAAGAAGGTTTACATGTCTGCAACCTTGGCAATCAGGGTTTTAAACTGTCAATTTCATATGCTTAAATATCAACAGCATATCATGGGACTACTTAAACAGAAAATGATGTTAATCTCTGACTGTGTGGAAAATAAAGATTTGCAGGCTTTATTACATTCAGCTGAACAAGTTGGAAAACGTACTTTGCAATGTGGTTTTGATTCCTTGGAGGCCTCTTGCAGGGCTGCTGTAACTAGATCTGTGCTAAGAAGGCATGCTTGGCTCAAAGAGCAAACTCTGCCTGACCATGTTAAAGCAAAATTGTTGGATGCTCCTTTACAACAGGACCATCTCTTTGTTAATAAGGCTGAAGAAGTGTTAAAAAAGATGGAAGATAAAGCTAAATCTATGCAAACTGAAAGATTTCTTACAAGGGCAAACTCCAAGATTTAGTAGGCACTAGCTTACTAAGAACTGGTCCTTTCCAGTCCCCTTGAGAGCCGCTCAAGTCAAATCTAGACATTCCAAAGGCTCCAGGTTTCAGTCACAAGGAACTGTTAGGACAAAACAATGAGGTGCCTCCACCTCCCAATCTGGAAACAACAAGACACCTCCCTATGGTAAACAGTCTCAATGACTTCTCTCTACAATCACCAAGCACTTACCTTTTAGCCGCCAGTTTGGGGGGAAAACTGGCACTTCATGCACAAAACTGTCAACTTATTACCCAGAACAAATGGGTTTTAAATATAGTATCCCAGGGATAAAGATTTCATTTCCACACATTGTCAATCCCAAACGGATGGCCAGATCTGCCCCCAGATCAGTGGACAGAGGCCCAGAAACAAGTTTTGCCCCTCATGAACATGGGGGCTATTCAACCAACACCAGAAGAGGAAAAGGGACAAGGTTTCTATTCAAAACTTTTCCTGGTACCCAGAAAAGACAAATCATGGTGTCCAATTCTGGACTTATCCACTCTAAACACATTTCTAGACATTCCAAAATTCAAGATGCTGACTCTTCAACAGTTACTACCTATGCTAGGCAAAGATGCCTGGTTGGTAAATCTAGACTTAAAAGAGGCTTACCTGCATATCCCAATCAAGGAATCTTGCAGAAGATACTGCTGCTTCAAAGCAGGCTACTTCCATTACCAGTTCTCTGCACTGCCCTTTGGCTTATGTACTGCTCCCAGGGTCTTTACAAAGTGCCTGGCTCCAGTAATTGCATTTTGCAGGCAAAGAAATATTCAAATATATCCATACCTGGACGATTGTCTGATTCAGGCAGAAAACAAGGATATTCTTCTAAAGCATCTGGTGTTTGTAAAAAGGGTTCTAACTTGTCTAGGGTACACCATAAACGAAAAGAAATCACAACTGGTACCCTCTCAAAAAATTACATTCCTGGGTGCGAGCTTGAATACAACTGCCCAGATTACTTACCTTATGCCAGAAAAGCAAATTCAATTGGTGACTTACTTCAGACAGGTGGCCACAAAAACCCTGCTATCTGCAAGACAAATTCTGCAAGCCTTGGGGTTCATGGCCTCCTGCATTCTTCTAATTCCATATGCAAGACTGCATATGAGGACACTTCAGTGGTACTTAAAAAGTTTATGGAGTCAACATTGTCACAGCCTGGAAACAATTATTCCTATTACCTACAACTAGAGTTCCTATGGTGGGCAGAGGCCTGCCACCAAAACAAGGGACTGCCATTCACTCCACCCCCTGCCGCCCAAACCCTAACTACAAATGCATCAGACTATGCTTGGAGGGCTCATCTGGCAGGAAAGTGCATTCACGGCAAATGGAGCCCAAATCAAATGCACCTACATATCAGTCAGAAAGAGCTGTTAGTTGTACAGAATGCACTGACAGACTTCAAGGACTACCCTCATCCAGGACAACTAATGATAAAGACAGACAACACCACAATTATGTGGTACATAAACAAGCAGGGGGGTACACATTCCTACCCCCTTTGCAGACTAGCCATGGCATTGTGGAACACGGCCTTGACCTATCAAATACAACTACAAGCTCATTTCCTGCCAGGAAAGCTAAATACTTTGGCAGACGAACTAAGCAGAAATCTTATGGACCCACACGAATGGAAACTGGAACCACAAGTTTTCAACATGTTGACACACAAATGGGGGAGCCCAGACATAGATCTTTTTGCCTCACCCCAGAACTATCAGTTGGACAAATTCTGCACAAGAATTCATCACAAAAAAGCTTGGAAAGTGGATGCTCTATCATTCAGCTGGAAAAACCTATCAGTCTATGCTTTTCCCACTCTGCCTCTGCTCTCCAAGGTTCTGCTAAAAGCCAGACAGGACAAACCAAAAATTATTCTGATTGCTGCAGACTGGCCTCACCAACACTGGTACCCACTCCTGCGCAATGTGTCACACCTTCCTCCATGGCACCTACCTCAGACACCTTACCTACTGTCTCAGCAGAACTACCAAATTCTGCACACTCCGCTCCAAACTTTGAATCTTGCAGCGTGGCTAATCAACTAATTTCACCCATGGCATCCCTCAGCAAACCTGTGATGGATATCATTTTAGAGGCTAGAAGACCTAGTACGAGAAAATCTTATGCTGACAAATGGAAAAGATTCTGTGCCTGGAGCCAGTCACAAGGAATAAGCAACCAATGCCCCATATTCCTCAGATTCTGCAATACTTAACTGAGATGCTTCACAAGGGCCTATCTTTTTCTTCCATAAAAATCCATGCCTCTGCCATTTCAGCTCATTAAAACACAGAACCTCCCCTCTTCTCTCATCCTCTGCTAAAGCAGTATCTCAGAGGGGCCAAAAATATAAGACCTCCCAGGAGAACACCAACTCCTGCATGGGACCTCAATTTTGTTTTGGAAAAACTCACTCTCTCTCTCCGTTTGAGCCAGCTGCTACTGCAGACCTAACATTTCTCTCTTGGAAAACAGCTTTCCTTTTAGCAGTCACATCAGCTAGAAAGATTTCAGAATTACAGGCTCTTATGGCAGTGGATCCTTTCATTATTTTTCATCCGGACAGGGTGTCTCTCAGGACCAATCCATCTTTCATGCCTAAGGTGGTATCCAGTGTGGCTCTTAATCAGACCATTCATCTGCCAACTTTCTTTCCCAATCCACAGAACAAGGGTGAGCAGATTCTGCATTCATTGGATGTACACAGACAACTTAAATTGTACTTAAACAGGACAAAATCTCTAAGAAAATCTGAACAACTATTGGTGGCATTTGCTGCAGGGGCAGAGGGAAAGGCTATTTCATAGCAGACTATTTCCAAATGGATAAGCCATTGTATTCGTTTCTGCTATATGCACCATGTAAACCTATCCCCAAGGGGATCAGATCTCATTCCACCAGGGCTGTATCTACTTCTGCAGCCTTTCTCAGAGGGGTTCCTACCAGAGACATTCTAGAAGCTGCTACCTGGAGCTCAGTTCATACGTTCACCAAACATTACATTTTACCTCTCTTCTCTAAATCCAGAGCTGGCTTTGCCACTGCTGTCCTGCAGGGCCTTATAGCTGCTCGTAATGCTGTATAAATCCATCCTCCCTACCATAGCTTTGGGATTCTACCCAAATGTAATGACTGTAACAGTGAAACACAAAGAACATAGTACAGTTATGTACACTTACCATAAATGTAGATGTTCAAGTGTATTCACTGTTGCGGTCCTGGTTACCCACCCTCCAGCCCCCTGTTTTTTTCTTACTATACCTCTCCTTTCTTTTACTATGCTTAAAAGCCTTTTTGGTGTATTTCCTTTTGTTTGGAGGTATATTTTTTGTGTTTTAAATTTTATATATATATATATCTATATATATATATATATATCTATATATATATATATATATATATATATATATATATATATATATATATATATATATATATATATATATATTTTGCTCCCCATTTGGGGGGCACCTGACATATGGGGCAAGAAAAACTGATGTAATGGCGTTGTCTGCATGTTTTATACCCCTGAGGACCTGACGTAATGGAAGAAGGGACAGCAACTGACGCAGAACTCAAGACTTTGTTAATCATGCCAACTGAGGGCAACCTGCCAGCAGATTACCCAAATGTAATGACTGCAACAGTAAATACACTTGAACATCTACATTTATGGTAAGTGTATACAATTGTACTTTACAGCTTTCAGATTTGTCATAAAGTTTCGAGTGCAGTTCTGTGGTGGGTACTCTGTGTGTATGCCAGTTTGGCAATTACTGTTGAAAAGTTCTTACATAAGAATCTCACTGCATCAAGTTTTTTCCCAGTTGCGGAGCATCCGTGCATTACCTATGGTATGTCTTATATTTATTTGTACTTTATCTCCTTTTTGTGTAGTGCTATTTTGGAGCTCTTTAATTGGTAAAGGAGATAGAATTTGAATCCGTTCATTCTACTGTAATTCTGTGTTGTGATTATTTGATAATAAAGTAATAGCCTTTAACATCTTTTTTTCCCCTCACAAAGTATATTTTTTTATTATGGTCACCTAGTTGAAACTTACTTTTATTCAGAGACTGCTTGTGATGCCCACCACTGCTACCAATTTGTGACTGCCACCACTGCCACCAATATGTGACGCCCCCACGCTGGGCCAGTAATCAAGGAGTCTGAATCCTCATCACTGAAACTAGAGAGGGACGTGCACTTGGAATAGAAATGGATACACACAGTATTTCCAGATGCAGACCTCTGTGCATCAAACACAATTTCCCTTAAGAGCACACAGGGAACACACTCAGCCTGGGGTCTGGATTTATCTATGTCTTTCTGCTTCTGGGTCCCCACTAAGACTCCCCACTGGTATAGCTGTAGGGTTTGGCCCTCAGCAGAGTGTCCAAGCCAAGTCCTCCAGCATCATTTCTGTGAACCCATTGTTTCTGGTCTCTGCCTCAAGAAGCTGACACACACCCTCTGTAAGATTTAGTTTTCACAGACACACACCTGTGAAAGGCTAGCCCAGATTACCTGCTCTGCCAGCTTTGCCCAGACTATAAGGTAGATTCACTGCCACCAGTTAGTTACTATAAGGCTGTTAAAAGGGTATCCAATTATGCTGAGTTAAGTTAATGTTAATACAAATGATAGTAGTTGACCAAGACATCTAGGCCTTCTGGAGTGGACCACAGTGTCACTAAATAAATATAAGTGCTCTCAAAGGTTAGATACTTTCTACAAGGATCAGTCACAGTAAAAGTTTTAAATGTAGTTAATAATAAATAATAAAAGAACATGAAAAACTAAGCTTCACTATATTCCTGACTGAATCTAAGAGAATTTACTGTTCCCTAATAACTTATTTGGGCAAAGTAAGATGAAATATGTGAGCAGTCTTTTTAGTCAGGCCCCCAAACCGAATACTCAATATTCTGAGATTTCTGTTTGTAATATCTAAAATAAAATTTCCTACAGGGCTGGCAGAATGATTTCATCTCGTCACCTGACTCTTTAAGATCTCGCAGTATTCCCCTTTGAAGCTGAGACAGGAATTTAGCATAGACTAGTACAATACACATCTAAATGTTTATGACAGTGCCTGGGGCTGCCCCTCTTTTTACTGAGCTAATGAACAAAGGCTTTTTTCCAGACCTAGTGTCTCTGGTCCTTTTCAGCATTTTGGGGTGCTGTTTTAAACATTTAGCAGCTCATTTACATTTCCCTTATTTTTCTTAAAGTAAGCTAGCTGGTACGTTTAATTCAGTTGCAGTAATACACGTATCTTTCTTTTCATTCCAGCAAGGTGCACTGTTCATGCATTTTAACACAAGCAAAGCTCACAAATACATTTTCAGCTTAAGCATCTGTACAAATCGGTTTGACATTTAAATGACATACAGTTGTAATACATTTGTAACATAAGCATCTTGTATAAATCAGTTTGATATTCAAAGGACATATTCTTTACAAAACTCCAACTGGCTATGCTGACACTTGCCCATATCATTTCATCTCTCCCCCCTTTGAAGACTCAAGCTAGTTTTTCAAGTGACCCTTGAGAAATGTGGCTTGAGAGAAGTAAGCCTATCTGGGAATAAGTTACCCCATTCCCTGTTCTGAGAGCCCATCTGCCTTGGCATGATGACCCACTACAGTGTTGTATTGTCATGTCATATGCCTGCAATCCTAAGCTCCACCTTAATAACTTGGTATTTTGCTGGCTGGCTCAATGTAGCCATGTTAACCAATTGTGGTCTGTAACTACAGTGACATTCTTTTTCTACAGCTGCATAACATTCTTCCCTGGGTTGGAGTCTATGGCTGAGATATACCACTGGGTGATCTTCTCCCGCTGAAGAAACATGGTTAAGTATAGCATCTACCTGCACAACAGATTATTTGCTGTAATCTGCAGTAGCTAACACAAGAGGTCCTCCCAAAGCTCCTTTAAGGTTCTGGAATGCCTTTTCACATGCTGGGGTCCACATTACCGTATCTGGCCTGTTTTTCCTTGTCAGGACAGTGAGGGGAGCTATGCTACTATAATTGGGGTCAAACTTTCTATAGTACCTCACTGTCCCTAAGAATGCCTTCACCTGCTTTTTGGTAACAGGGGCAGACCATGCCTGCATGGCTTCCACTCCCCACGTATATCCCAGGTAGGAGACCTATGCCATACCCACCTGACACTTACTGGACTTAATGGTCATTCCTGCCTGCTGCAGTCTGCCCAGCACCTCCGTGACATGTTGAAGGTGCTGTTGCCAGGAATGGCTGTAAATGGCAATATCATCCATGTAAGGAAGGGTATAATCTCCTGCTAGGATACGATCTGCTAGCCTCTGGAAAGTTTCTGGGGCATTTTTCATCCCAAAGGGCATCTTCGTGAACTCATACTAGCCAAAAGGAGTCATAAAGGCCAACCTTTCTCTAGTGTTGGGAGTCAAGGGCACCTGCCAGTAGCCCTTGGTCAGATCAGTAGTGGTCAGATACTTAGGCCCACCCAGCTGCTCTAAGGCTTCAGCTGTCCTAGGCATGGGGTAAGCATCTCACTCTGTGTGAATATTTAGTTTTCTGTAGTCCACACAGAGCCTGGTGCTGCCATCCTTCTTTGGTACCAACACCACTGGGGAAGCCCAGGGACTGCTGGATTCCTGGATTACTCCCAGTTCCAACATCTACTGTATCTCCTCCCTCAGTCTGTCTGACTCACTCAGGCACCCTGTAAGGGGGCCTGCTTTATAAGGCTTTTGCCCTGTATCCACATGGTGCTGCACCAAGTGGGTGCACTCGGGTTTCCCAGTGAGCATGTCCCCAAACTCCTGTAACACTTCTTAGATTTCTCGAACCTGAGTAGGGGATAGCTGCTGGGACATTACTACCTCTTCCTCTGAGGTGTCAGTCCAAGACTGACTCAAAAGATCAGTCACCAGATCCCCCCTCAGACTCCTCCTGCCGTCCACTGCAAATACTCAACACAAGGGCCTCTCTATCATGGGAAGGCTTCATCAAGTTAACATGGTACAATTTGTGTGCCTGCTTCCTGCCTTTTTTACCATGTAGTTAAAATCACTAACCTTCCTTACCACCTTGAAGGGTCCTTCCCAAGCTGGCTGCTGCTTATTGTGTCTGACAGGAATGAACACCATTACCTACTGTTCCACAGCATACTCTCTGGCTCTAGCATTCCTGTTCATATCAAACTTTTTCTGCTGTTGGACTCCTGCCAGGTTCTCATGGGCCAAGACCATGGGCTCCCTAAGCCTCATCTTGAGGTTTAGGACATATGCCACAACAGACTCCTTGTGAGATTCACACTCAGTCTCCCACTCATCATGAATCATATCTAAGGACCCTCTCACCCTATGTCCATACAGCATCTCAAAGAGTGAAAAACATGTGGATTCCTGGGTCACCTCTCTGTATGCAAAAAATAAGATGGGGCAAATATTTGTCCCACTCTCTCTTAAACTGGTCTGCAAATGCCTGTAGCATGTTTTTTAGTGTAGAGTTTAACCTCACCACAAGACCGTTAGTCTGGGGTTGTCTTTTAGGTGCTTCACCCCACAGCGCTCCCACAAACAAGCCAGCCGATCTGACATGAAATTGGCACCTCTGTCAGTCAGTATTTCTCTTGGGGAACTTGAGGTGCTGAAAATCTCTACCGAAGCATTTGCCACCTTCTCTACCTTGATGGATTTACAGAGCCACCGCTTCAGGGTATCTGATAGCATAATCTACTACCACTGGGATATGTTTCTTCCCTGTGGAACTTGGGGTACTCCGAGTCCCCACAGTGTTTGTAGCTACCCTCTGAAATAGCTTCTCAGTCACAGGCAAAGACATCAAAGGGGTTTTGATCTTGTCTCCTGCCTTGCCTACTTTTTGGCACTGCTCACAGGTCCTGCAGTACCCTGATGTTCTTCGTGTTTCACTGTTGCAGTCATTACATTTGGGATGTCCTTCATGGATGCATCTGCAGTCATAACAAGTGGGTTGTCCTGTCGTCAGGCAGCCCTGCAGTCGGCCGGATTCCAAAGTCCGGGACCGGCTTCGGCTGATGTCGCACTTCACCCGGCGTCATCTCTGTTGGCCTTGGTATAAAAGCATCAGCCGGCGCCATTTTCCTCAGTCTTTCTTGCCGTGGCGAAGCAGAAGCTGTTCGCAAGTGCGGTCGGTCGGATCCAGAGATTACTTCTACCGAATACTACGAAGACTTCTAAAGCTAAGTACCCGTTGGGGACTCTTTCTTGCCTCAGCCGATGTCAGAAAAAGTTAACAATTGTTTAACCTGTGGGAAACAAATACCTCATAAAGATTTCCACTCTTACTGTCTGCCTTGTTTAGGCCCAGCCCACGGCGTAGCAGCCTGTTCGCCTGTGCCTCCTTCAACCCGGCGGCAGGCGTCGGTCGGAGTTTGCAGAACAGTTTTTCGGTTCTGTTTTTTACATTATGCCGTCGGATCCTCCGACTACCCAATCTACCAAAAAGCAAGATAAGGACCGACACTTTCGCGGTCCGGTTTCGGCGAAACCACGGTAAAACAAACGCGAGTGTCTCGGTTTCGGCTGAAACCGAGAAAACTGATCAAAATACAGCTGAACCTATTCTTACAACTGAGGCCCTGCTACAACTCTTGAATCGACCTCAGAAATTCTACCCACTACGGTGGTTGACTTATCAGACACCATCCTTGGATGTCTCTACCCCAGCCGCGTGGTGCTGCTAGGCCTCCAGCAGTCATGTCCATTAAGGCCTGCCAGGGCTAAAGCAGCCAAGACTACTAAAACAGTGCCTGTTAAACCCCCACATCCAGGCCCTCTTCTAGTTCTCAAATGCTTTCTTTGGCAGAAGATTTAATTTCTTTAATTAGAGGATCTCAATCTCACCCAGACAGGGCCTTTCAGCCCCAGAGAAGAGACCTGGGGCAGAGCCCTGAGCCAGTGTCTTCTGATGATTCTGCTGATGAATCAGACATAACTGACCAGCCAGAGGCTCCCTTCTCCAATTTTGAAGATTCTGATGCTGAAGAATCCATTCCAGCTGCTTCCCCACCAGAAGAATTCTCCTTTGGAAACCTTGCATGCCATCGAGAACAGTTCAATGGCAGCAACAGGATTTTCAGACTCCAGAAAAGCCTTAGAACTTTTCTGCACCTCCCACAGCACAGGCCCTTAGCTATACCTCCTGTTCTCTCTGTGGTGGATGATGCTTTCAATGATGTTTGCTCCGCTCCAGATTCTTTACCCCAGCCCCTGCCAAACCAGACAGATTTTACAGGGTGCCAGATACTCATCACCACCTTTACAAGGCCCCTCTTGCAGACCCAGAAACTATATCCCAGGGTCCCAAGGCAGTAGCGCGACCACAGCTAAAACCCTATTCCTTCTGAAAGGGAAGCAAGGTCATTAGACAGATGGGGTAAAAGGTCTACACTTCAGCTACTCTCTCAGCTAGAGCTTTAAACTGTCAGTTTCACATGATACAATACCAAGAGTTTATGCTTGATCAGTTAACTAATAAACTAACCACTGATGAATCTCTTGATCAGAAATATGTATTAGAGATGGTAAATAACATACAACAGGTTAGCAACCATTCCTTAAAATGTGGCTATGATGCACTGGAGGCTTCATTTAGATCAGCCATGACAGGCACAGTGATAAGAAGGCATGCATGGCTAAAGGAACAAGCTTTACCGGATCATGTTAAAGCTAAGTTGCTAGATGCTCCTATGGACAAGACAAGTTTGTTTGGTACACCTGCCCAGCAGGTTATGAAGAAAATGGAAGAAAAGGCAAAATCTGTTCAAACTGTTAAAGATTTCTTGCAGGTTCAACCCCAAGGTTTAGCAGGAACTGGCCTGCCAAAATTGGTCCTTTCCTGACTCCACAAAATTTCAAAGGGGCAGGAATAGGCGTTCCAGGCAGAAACCAACCCAGAGGAGGTGCCTACAGAGGGCGACAGTGGCAAGGTAACAACAGAGGCAGACACAGCCACTGCCACTACATCAGCACAACCACAGTGACTTAATCCTAAATCCGCCTACCAGGGAACAAATAGCAGCTCCTCTAGGCGGAAAGTTAACCTTATTTTCAAAGAACTGGCACTACATAACAAAGACAAGTGGATTTTACAAACCATAGATCAAGGTTACGGTTTCACTTCCACACTTTACCAGTCAAAGAGGAATGCCAAATCTACCTCCAAACCAAAAACAGAGGCTCTCGCCAGATAATGGAGTTAGCAAACATGAGAGCTGTGGAAAGAGTGCCAACAGCAGAACAAGGAAAAGGGTTCTATTCCAGACTATTCCTAGTTCCAAGAAAGGAAAAAGTTGGAGACCAATTCTCGACCTGTCCACCTTAAATACATACATCATTGTCCCAAAATTCAAAATGCTGACCCTACAGCAACTTCTTCCCATGCTGGGCAAGGAGTCTTGGCTGGTAACTCTAGATCTCAAGGAGGCATACCTGCACGTCCCCATTCGACCAATCTGCAGAAGATACCTCAGATTTCTTGCAGGATCAGAGCATTATCAATTCTCAGCATTGCCCTTTGGCTTATCTACTGCCCAGAGTATTCACAAAATGCCTGGCATCAGTAATCGCCATTGCAGACTACACAGAATTCAAATTTACCCATACCTGGGCGACTGCCTGCTACAAGGGACAACAAAAGCAAGCTGACAACAGATTTACAAAGGGTCATTTACTTGCTACAAGGACTGGGATACACAGTCAATTTACAAAAGTCAAGGCTGATACCATCCCAAACAAGGACATTCTTGGGCGAATTGGACACAGTACAACAAATGGCATTCCTGACTACAGAAAAACAAAAGAACTTCCTCTTTACTTCTTGGCACTAACAAAACTGAACAAGTTAACAGCAAGAAAAGTTCTGCAGGCCTTGGGCTTCATGGCATCATGCATAATCTTGGTCCCATTTGCCAGACTACATATGAAACTACAGTGGTACCTAAAGAATTTATGGTCCCAGCACAGACACAGTCTAGAAACAGAAATTCCACTAATTCCATGCTTAAAACAGGAGTTCCTATGGTGGGCTCAGGCATGCCAGTCAAACCCAGGCCTACCCTTCGCAGATGTCAACCAAGCCAGACCATCACAACAGGCGCTTCAGACCTAGGATGGGGGCCCACATGCTGGACAAATGTGCAAGGATTGTGGACACAGGATCAACTTCACCTGCACATCAATCTAAAAGAAATGCTGGCAGTAAAACTGGCAATCCAAAAGTTCAAACCATTTCTCAAAGAGGGCCAGTTGATGATAAGGACAGACAACACCACAGTCATGTGGTACATCAACAAACAGGGAGGCACTCATTCATACCCCCTATGCAGAATGACCTTGGAGCTGTGGACCCTGGCACTCAGCTACAACATTCAGTTACAGGCAATATTTGTACCGGGAAAAGACAATACTCTAGCAGACATATTAAGCAGAACCACTTCGCATGCCCACGAATGGAAGCTGCACCCGGACATCTTCAAGACCATCTCAAAGAAATGGGGAATGCCACAGATAGACCTATTCGCATCACCTCTCAATCACCAGCTCAAAAAATTCTGCACAAGGACATTCCACCCACTAGCATGGAAGGTGGACTCACTCTCCTTCAACTGGAAAGGCCTAACAGCATATGCATTCCCACCTCTTCCTTTGATACACAAGGTACTACTAAAAATCAAGGAAGAACGTCCAAAGATAATCCTGATAGCTCCAAACTGGCCAAGACAACACTGGTACCCACTACTGAAGAGCATGTCTCGGAACAATATGTGGCCAATAGCCCTGATGCCTTTGATGTTGACTCAGAACAACTACAGCATCATACATCCAAACCTAAAACGCTGCAACTGACTGCATGGAACATCACATAGCAGCAGCTAACCCAGAACTTTCCCAAAGAGTTAAAGACATTATTCTTGAAGCACGCAGACCTTCAACAAGAAGGAACTATGCTGGAAAATGGAAAAGGTTTGTCATTTGGAGTGCGGAAAGAGGAAAAGATGTGTCAAACATAGATATGCCTAACATTCTGGAGTATCTGGCGAACTTCTTCATTCAGGCCTGTCATACTCCTCCATCAAGATACATGCATCAGCTATTTCAGCAGAATACAGCTTTGATCCACCTGTTTTTCGCACCCTTTGCTCAGGCAGTTCCTCAGAGGAATCAAGAATGTAAAACCTCCAAGGAAACCACCATTACCAGCTTGGGATTTAAACTTTGTGCTAGAAAAGCTGACACTATCACCCTTTGAACCAGCAGCAACAGCAGATCTACAACACCTGTCATGGAAAACTGCTTTCCTACTGGCAATTACTTCAGCAAGGAGGGTTTCAGAACTACAGGCCTTAATGGCAGTGCAACCCTTCCTAATCTTCCACCAAGATAGAGTGTCCATGAGGACTAATCCTACATTTATGCCCAAGGTGGTATCCAGAGTGTCTTTAAACCAGGCAATCCACCTACCTACCTTCTTTCCCAACCCACAAAACAGAGGGAAAGAATACTGCATACCTTGGATGTACATAGACAGCTACGCTACTACTTGGACAGAACAAAAATAGCAGAAAGACTGACCAACTTTTTGTAGCCTATGCAACAGGAAGGGAAGGAAAAGCTATTTCCAAACAGACAATCTCCAAATGGATAGGAAATTGCATACGATACTGTTACTCCTTCCATGGAAAACCAATTCCACAGAACATAAGACCTCATTCTACAAGGGCAGCAGCCACTACCACAGCCTTCTTCGTGGCAACCAAAGACATTATTGAGGCGGCTACTTGGACCTCCGTGCATACATTTGCCAAGCATTATAATTTGCCTCTATATTCCAGATCCCGAGCAGGGTTTGCCACTGCTGTACTGCAAGGGATCCTAAACACACCATAATCTACTTTTATCCTCCTCCCTAGTTGGCTATGGTATTCTACCCACTTGTTATGACTGCAGATGCATCCATGAAGGACATAGTACAGTTTTGTACCTACCATAAATGTAGATGTCCGAACTGGATAGCATCTGCAGTCAGGATTACCCCTCCTCCCCTCTGTGGTACTCCTAGGGTGTTTACCCTCCTAATAGCTAGCTGTTGGAGTCTTTTATAGTGTATTTGTTTGTATATATGTACATATATGCTTATTGTTGTGTTTACCTCTATCTATTTGGAAACATTGGCATCTATCCAAATTTTAGCCTGCAAGAGGGCTACTGGCATCTGGGGCAAGAAACACTGAGGAAAATGGCGTCGGCTGATGCTTTTATACCCGAAGGCCAACAGAGATGACGTCGGGTGAAGTGCGACATCAGAAGCGGACCGGACTTTGGAATCCGGCCGACTGCAGGGCTGCCTGACGACAGGACAACCCACTTGTTATGACTGCAGATGCTATCCAGTTCGGACATCTACATTTATGGTAGGTACAAAACTGTACTTTATCTGCTTGCAGTAGCCCACATTCGGCCTGATTAACAAAGTCTTGGGTCCTGTGTCGGATGCTTTCCCTTCTTCCATGACATCAGGTCGTCAGGGGTATAAAACATGCAGCTGATGCCATTACATCAGTCTTTCTTGCTGTGCGGTGCTCGAAGCAGAAGCAATTCGCAAGTGCCAGTCGTACGACTCCTGAAATTTTTGTTTTCGAGTTTCAGAACCGAAGTCTTCAACTAAAGCTAAGTACTCCATTGGGGGAAACTTTTTTCTTGCTCCTTACCGATGTCAATAAAAGTTAATAATTGCATTACTTGTGGAAAGCAAATACCTCACAAAGATTTTCATTCGTACTGTATTCCTTGCCTGGGCCCTGACCATGACATACTTTGCTGTCGGTTTTGTGCTTTGTTTAATCAGTGCACTATCCATTGTCTGTATATTTTCGCCTCTAATTATTTTGGTTCTCTGTTTAATTATCCAGAAATGTCGTCGGTTAGCCATCTGACTACCAGGATTCCGAAAAAAACGCAAAGATAAAGACAGAGACAGGCTGCCTTGGTCCAAAACTGCTGATGACGCTTCTCCTAAGCCAGTCACCAGTTCGCCGGTACTCAGTGAGGCACTTTCACAGCCCCTGATACCCGCTACTTCTGATTCGCAGGCCTCTACTGAGACCCATTCGGAGTCCGGTATGCCGCGAGATGCTTCATCTGTGGAACCTGTGGATGTCTCTACTTTGGATGGGTCCGGAGCCGCTGTGCAGGCACCAGCTTCTGAGGGTGTATTTAGGCCTATAGACTTGTATATTAAACCTACGCCTCCTTCTTTGTTTAGGCCTAAATCTCGAACCATGCCTAAGAAACTGACACCCAGACTGCATGCTCAGGCCTCTTATGCCTAGAAAATAAATTATAAGAATGGCTGAAGATCTTATAACTTTAATCAGGGGAAGCCACCCTCCCCCTTCTAAGAGACATAGGACTGAAGTTATTTATGAATTTTCTGACCAGGATTCTGATTTTTCTGATGATCTGGAATTACCCTTATCTACTTATGAGGATTCTGATGCAGAGGACTCTATTCCTTCTGCTTCCCCTCCAGAGGATTTTTCTTTTGGTGAAACCTTACATACTCTAAGGGAACATTTCCACTGGGAAAGCCAGGATTTTTCTGATTCAAAAAAGAGGCTTAGAGATTTCTTACTCCTGCCTCAGCATAGGCCTTTAGCTATACCTCCCGTACTAGACATTGTTGATGATGCCTTTTCGGAATCTAGTTTGGCCCCTGATTCTTTGCCTCCTGCTCCCAGAAAACCTGGCCGATATTACAGGGTTCCTGATTCACACAAGTTTCTTTTTAAAATTCCTATTGCGGATATAGAGACTATTTCACAGGGACCCAAGGGCATTAAGGCTTCTACTGCTAAAAATCTTACCCCTTCTGATAGAGACTCCAGGGCGCTGGATAGATAGGGTAAGAAAGTTTACACTTCTGCAGCCTTGGCCATTAGGGCTTTAAACTGCCAGTTTCATATGTTAAAAGTATCAACAACATGTTATTGATTTGCTTAAACAGAAAATGATGTTGATTCCTGACTGTGCTGAAAATAAAGAATTACAGGATTTAATGCATTCTGCTGAACAGGTTGGTAAACATACTTTGCAATGTGGATTTGATTCATTAGAGGCCTCTTGCAGGGCTGCTGTTACTGGGTCTGTGCTCAGAAGGCATGCTTGGCTTAAGGAGCAATCTTTGCCTGATCATGTTAAAGCTAAACTGTTGGATGCTCCATTAAATCAAGACCGCCTGTTTGGCAACAAAGCTGAGGAAGTTCTTAAAAAGATGGAAGATAAAGCTAAATCTATGCAAACTGTTAAAGATTTCTTGCAAGTTCAGCCTCCTAGATTTAGTAGGCATTGGCCCTCTAAGAATTGGTCTTTTCCGGGTCTTCTCAAGCCAAACCCAGACACAGCAGAAACCCCAGATTTCAGTCCCAGGGGACATACAAGACTAAGCAGTGGGGGATTTCCGCACCCAAATCTGGGAGTAGTAAGACTCCCCCCTATGGAAAACTGTCTCAATGACTTGCTTTTAAAACTTTCAAGCACTTCCCAACTGAATGCTCCTTTAGGCGGAAATATTGGTCTGCAGGCAAAAAACTGGGAACTCATTACCCAGGACAAATGGGTTTTAAATATAGTGTCCCAAGGATACAGATTTGACTTCCACAAGTTACCAGCACCAAGCGGGTGGCCAGATCTATCCCCAAATCAGTGGGCATAGGCCCAAAATCAAGTTCTCTTTCTCTCTTAAGCATGGGGGCTGTTCATTTGGTACCAGAAGAGGAAAAGGGACAAGGTTTCTATACGAAACTTTTCCTGGTACCCAGAAAAGGCAGTACATGGCATCCTATCCTGGACCTTTCTACTCTAAACACCTTTCTGGTGATTCCAAAATTCAAAATGCTGGTTCTTCACCTGCTGCTTCCTATGCTAGGCAAAGATGCATGGTTGGCAACACTAGACTTAAAAGAATACCTGCACATCCCTATCAGGGAGTCTTGCAGAAGATACCTACTCTTCAAAGCAGGCTACATGCACTATCAGTTCTCTGCACTGCCCTTTGGCTTATCTACTGCGCCCAGGGTATTCACAAAGTGCCTAGCTCCAGTCATTGCATTTTTCAGGCAAAGAAATATTCAAATATACCCATACCTGGACGATTGTCTAATTCAGGCAGAAAGCCAGGACATACTTTTGAATCATCTGGCCTTTGTTCAAAGGGTGCTGACTTGTCTGAGGTACACCATAAACAAAAATAAATCACACCTGGTACCCTGTCAGCAAATTCTATTCCTGGGAGCAAGCTTGAATACAACTTCCCAGATGACTTTCTTCATGCCAGAGAAACAGATTCATTTGACAACCTACTTAAAACAAGTGGCCACAAAAACCCTATCTGCAAGGCAAATACTGCAAGCGTTGGGGTTCATGGCCTCCTGCATTCTTCTAATTCTATATGCAAGGCTGCATATAAGGAAACTACAATGGTATCTCAAAAGCCTATGCTGTCAACATTCACAGGATCTAGAAGCAATGATTACTATCATACCTTGCCTATGCCTAGAGTTCCTTTGGTGGGCAGAGGCCTGCCACCAAAACAGGGGACTACCATTCACACTACCCCCTGCCACCCAAACTTTAACAACAGACGCATCAGACTATGCATGGGGGGCTCACCTGGCAGGGAAGTGCATTCAGGGCAAATGGAACCCAAGTCAAATGCACCTGCACATAAATGAAAAGGAAATGTTAGCTGTACAGAATTCTCTGACAGCCTTCAAGAACCACATTCTTCCAGGACAACTAATAGTAAAGATGAACAACACCACTGTCATATGGTACATAAACAAGCAGGGGATACACATTCTTACCTCCTCTGCAGACTAGCCATGTCATTGTGGAACACAGCCTTGAGCTACCAAGTGAATTTACAAGCTCAATTCCTGCCAGGAAAACTAAATACACTGGCAGACTGACTTAGCAGAAATCTCATGGACCCACACAAGTGGAAACTGGAACCAAGGATTTTCAACATGTTGACAAGCAAGTGGGGGAGCCCAGATATAGACCTGTTTGCCTCCCCCCAGAACCATCAATTGGACAAATTTTGCACAAGGATTCCCCACAAGCTAGCTTGGAAAGTGGATGCTCTGTCCTTCAGCTGGAAAAACATAGTTTATGCCTTTCCTCCTCTGCCTCTGCTCTCCAAGGTACTACTAAAGATCAAACAGGACAAGCCAAGGACAATTTTAATTGCACCAGACTGGCCACGCCAACACTGGTACCCCCTCTTTCACAGTGTGTCATGCTTGGCCCCATGGCACCTGCCTCAGACTCCTTCCCTGTTGTCTCAGCAGGAGAACCAGATTCTGCACCCTCAGCTGCAAATCCTGAACCTAGCAGCCTGGCTAATTACCTAATCTCTCCTTTACCATCCCTCAGTAAATCAATGATAGATATCATTTTAGAGGCAAGGAGGCCTAGTACTAGAAAATCTTATGCTGCAAAATGGAAAAGATTTTGTGCCTGGAATCAGTCTCAGGGGATGAGCGCAGCAGTGCCCAATTTACCTCTGATTCTACAATACTTGACTTAGTTACTTCATAAGGGCTTGTCCTTTTCCTCAATCAAAATTCATGCCTCAGCCATTTCAGCTCATTACAACACAGAGCCTCCCCTCTTCTCTCACACACTGCTCAAGCAGTTCCTCAGAGGGGCCAAAAATTTAAGGCTACCCAGGAGAGCTCCAACTCCAGCCTGGGACCTTAACTTTGCCTTGGAGAAACTCACTCTTCCTCCTTTCGAACCAGCTGCTACTGCAGATTTAAAATTCCTTTCCTGGAAAACAGCTTTCCTTTTAGCAATCAATTCTGCAAGAAGGGTATCTGAATTACAGGCCCTTATGGCAATGGAGCCTTTCATCATCTTTCATGTGGACAGAGTGTCCCTCAGAACCAATCCGTCCTTCGTGCCCAAGGTGGTATCCTGTATGGCTCTTAATCAGTCCATTCATTTGCCTACCTTCTTTCCTAACCCACAGAACAAAGGGGAACAGATACTGCACTCCTTAGATGTGCACAGACAACTTAGATTTTACTTGGGCAGGACTAAACCTCAAAGGAAATCTGAACAACTGCTGGTGGGCATATGCTGCAGGGACAGACGGGAAAGCTATTTCAAAGCAAACCATTTCAAAATGGATAGGCCACTGCATTCATTTCTGCTATAAGCACCATGGAAAACCTATCCCACAAGGCATCAGACCCCATTCAACCAGGGCTGCATCTACCTCCACAGCCTTTCTCAGGGGCATTCCTACCAGGGACATCCTAGAAGCTGCTACCTGGAGTTCTGTACATACTTTCACCAAACATTATCATTTGTCAATTTTCTCTAAATCCAGAGATGGCTTTGCCACTGCAGTACTGCAGGGTCTTATAGCTGGTCCTAATTCTATTTAAATTCCTCCTCTCAACCTTAGCTTTGGGAATATACCCCAGCCATAAACAAACTCTACAACAAAAGGAGGAAGCTACTACAAGATAGAGCAAAATCCTTAAAAGGTAAGACACCCTTGATCACTATAAGTAAAAACTAAGAGCTCTCATAAAATCATCCAAAGCAAATTTTGAGAGAAAAATAGCTAAAGACTCAAAAGACAATCATAAGGCCTTCTTTAGCTATGTTAGAAACCTGGGAGGAAACTCCCAGATATGGTCAGAACTAGTTCAAAATGATGTGAAGATTACTGATCCTACAGACATTGCCAACATACTGGCTGACAGGTTCAGTGCAAACTTCTCCCCTCCCCCAAAAGAAGAGATATCTATACCAAGCGATTGCAGCCCCCAAACATCTCCAACGCCCCAAGTGAGAACTGCTCTCTCCAAAGCAAAAACACAGCATCCATGGGACCTGATGGTGTCCACGGCTGTGTGCTCCACGAACTCAACGAGAATTAAACCCACAGCTAGGACAGCTGTTTAATCATAGTCTTACCTCTGGATACTGCACTCCAGGAGTGGTGCACTGCAACTGTGGTCCCACTTCACAAAGGCGGTGCCTCCACCGACCCTGGAAATTACCGCCCATTAGCTTGACAAGCCTTATCTGCAAAGCCATGGAGAGGATCATAATGGACCTCATAAATAAAGACATAGGAATTTGCAGACTTTGGATCCATCCCAGTTTGGCTTTGTCAAAAGGCAGATCATGCCTTCTAAACTTGGTTGACTTTTCAAAACAGTCACCAAAGCCATTGATGAGGGAAAGGCAGTCCATACAGCCTACCTCGATCTGGCAAAGGCCTTTGATACAATACCCCACTGGTATCATTGAAAAACTCATCAGCTTAAATGTTAACCCATACATCACAAGATGGGTTGCAAACTGGCTGAGTGACAGAACCCACAGGGTCAGAGTTGCTGGCGCCATGTCAGACTCAAAGCCTGTCACAAGTGGTGTACCACAGGGCTCAGTCCTGGGCCTCCCTCTTCTCTCACACACTGCTCAAGCAGTTCCTCAGAGGGGCCAAAAATTTAAGGCTACCCAGGAGAGCTCCAACTCCAGCCTGGGACCTTAACTTTGCCTTGGAGAAACTCACTCTTCCTCCTTTCGAGCCAGCTGCTACTGCAGATTTAAAATTCCTTTCCTGGAAAACAGCTTTCCTTTTAGCAATCAGTTCTGCAAGAAGGGTATCTGAATTACAGGCCCTTATGGCAATGGAGCCTTTCATCATCTTTCATGTGGACAGAGTGTCCCTCAGAACCAATCCGTCCTTCGTGCCCAAGGTGGTATCCTGTATGGCTCTTAATCAGTCCATTCATTTGCCTACCTTCTTTCTTAACCCACAGAACAAAGGGGAACAGATACTGCACTCCTTAGATGTGCACAGACAACTTAGATTTTACTTGGGCAGGACTAAACCTCAAAGGAAATCTGAACAACTGCTGGTTGGCATATGCTGCAGGGACAGACGGGAAAGCTATTTCAAAGCAAACCATTTCAAAATGGATAGGCCACTGCATTCATTTCTGCTATAAGCACCATGGAAAACCTATCCCACAAGGCATCAGACCCCATTCAACCAGGGCTGCATCTACCTCCACAGCCTTTCTCAGGGGCATTCCTACCAGGGACATCCTAGAAGCTGCTACCTGGAGTTCTGTACATACTTTCACCAAACATTATCATTTGTCAATTTTCTCTAAATCCAGAGATGGCTTTGCCACTGCAGTACTGCAGGGTCTTATAGCTGGTCCTAATTCTATTTAAATTCCTCCTCTCAACCTTAGCTTTGGGAATATACCCAAATGTAATGACTGCAATAGTGAAATACGAAGAACATAGCACAGTTGTGTACACTTACCATAAATGTAAATGTTTGAGTGTATTCACTGTTGCAGTCCTGGTTATCCTCCCTCCAGCCCACTTTCTTCTTTTGGCTATACCTCTACTCTCCCATACTATGCTCAAAAAGCTTTTTGGTGTATTTGCTTTTTTGTTGGAGGTATATCCTTGTAATTATAGATTTAATTTCTTCCTATCAGGGGCACTTGACATCTGGGACAAGAAAAACTGATGTAATGGCGTCTGCTGCATGTTTTATACCCCTGACGTCCTGACATCATGGAAGAAGGGACAGCAACCGACGCAGGACCCAAGACTTTGTTAATCAGGCCGACTGAGGGCTACTGCAAGCAGATAACCCAAATGCAATGACTGCAACAGTGAATACACTCGAACATCTACATTTATGGTAATTGTACACAACTGTACTTTACATCCCTGGTAATTTCAAGCCAATAAAAGTTCTGCATAGTATGTCTCCTTTTATGCTTTATGGCCATATGACCTGCAAAAGGAATGTTATTGGCTGTGGCCAGAAGTGCCAGGTGGTAGGCTCCGGGTACTACCAACTACTGTATTAGCTTGCCTTCTAGCCTTCTCTCAGGGATCCGCTCTCTATATACAGTAACCCTTTGTTCCAGTGTACACAATCCCCTTTTCCTTTAGAATCAGGTGCCTCCCTGGCTACCTCCTGCAAGCCTTGTAATGTAGGGTCTGAGAGCTGAGTCTTTCTCAGCTCTCTCTTGGTAACTCTTCCCAGCTCCCCTTCCACAAGAACTCTGGCATCCTCTGACAGTGGTACTTCACTGTCAGCCTAGGTACTGCTACTCGCTTCTGCCTTTGCAGTTACTCTATCCAAGAGAACATCAGAACCCACCAGCAGTTATGCTTCACCTTCAGTCTCACTGCTACAGGGTAACTACCTCCCTGAAGTAGCCACATCACCAGCCCTTGCTTCAGGCATGGGGTCTGTCTGGGTGTCCCCAAGGCTACGAGACCCACATGCTTGTTTCCAAGCCTGACTGCATGTCACTGCATGCACACAAGTTACTTCATTATCAGAATCATTCCCTATCAAGACATCTGCAGGGATATCCTCAGACACCCCTTCTTGCTTGCTACCTTTTCCACCATCCCAGTCAAGGTGAACACTGGCCAAAGGCATTTGGAAGGAATCCCTCCTAAAGTTCTGACTGGAGTGGACTGCCCAAGCAAATACTACTCCCCTTTTAACCACTGCAGGCTTCACAATGGTTATATCAGAGGCTGTCTCTCTCTTGGCATTGGCCAGTTTTCCATCCATCAAGATCGGATATAAACTCGTCTGGCAGTTTGGTACCCCTGTTGTCTCCAGGCAACTTACATTCTGTTATTCCTACTTGCTGGCTCCCCCACCTTTGGTTCCCCACATTGCCTCCATGGACATCTATATGCTACATGGCCCAACTGATTATATTTACAACATTTAACCCTTGATCCTGGCTGTGTACCTGAACTAGTGGCTTCCCCTATTACTGGCTGACTCTGTTTAGGTGCTGCCCTTATATCCATGTGCAGCACTTTGTATCCCTTTCCTGTGCAGTGATGCCCTGCTTGCTAGGTATAGGTCTCCTTTTTTCCCCCATCTCACCTGCAGAGTTGCATTCCTTGTCTACCCACTAGATTCTCATGTCCTCAGGCAAAGTGCTAAGGGCTTGTTCTCTCACCAAAAGGTCTGCCAGCTTTTCAAAAGTTGTGGCCTGAAACCCACTCACCTGTCTGAAAATAAATGCTTAACTCAGCAATATAGTCACACACACTTTCATCTGCTTTGCGTCTATGCTCACAAAACTTTATTCTGTAACATTCTGGTGTTAACTTAAAGTACTTCAGTAGACATTTTTTTAACTGTAGCATAGTTTATGTAATCAGTATCAGACAATTTAGAAATGGCAGTTACAGCTTTGCCATGGAGTAAGGGGGTCAGGAACTGTACCCAGAGCTCTTGGTCAGCATTATACTGCTTACATACCCTTTCAAATATATGAATAAAACTATCAAAATTATCATCCTCTGTAAATTGTGAAAGAAATTTACTGACCTTTTTGCTTCTGGTCTTCCATTTCCCCATTACCTCCATGATCCTGGCGAAGAGTCAGCATCTCCCTGTCATGTCGATGCTGCTTCTCCTTTTCTTCAGTTTCCAAACACTGCAGTTTCTCATTTTCTTCAGCCTCTAAATGCCGCAGTCTGATGATTCTAGTTCCAAACATTTGGCCTCCAGTTCAAGCCTCATTAACTCTAAACAGATTTTTAAGTCCTCTGAGGAAAATTTGAACTGTCCTGTTTCTGGGGGCTACAAATTCCTATCACCAAACTGATTATCCTCCTGGTTGCTGGTCTGTGCTGCAGTTGTGATTAAGGCTGCAATCATTTCCCCTTTAGTCAGGTTGGCATGCCGTAGTCCTTTGACTTGGCACATCTCAGCCAACTGGTTCCTTGTCAGCTTGCCGTAATCCTCTGCTGACATCCTTGCCTGCTCTCCTTGACTAATTACGCTAACAAAAAATAAATTAGTAAAACTGTTGTGATATGAAACTCTAAATGTCTGCTTTGTGGCTGATTCAGATTACAAACACCTTCTTTAGTGACAGCTGCTTACAGGCTATAGAAATTCAATATCCCACCACTGCCATCAATATGTGATGTCCCCACAGTGGGCCAGCAATAAAGGAGCCTGAATCCTCATCACTGACACTGAAGAGAGATACAAATGGATACACTCAGTATTTCCAGATGCAGATCTCTCTGCACCAAACACAATTTCCCTTAAGTGCACAAAAGGAACACAGTCAGGCTGGGGTCTGGATCTTTCTTTATCAGTCTCCCTCCAGGTCCCCAATAAGACTCCTCACTGGTACAGCTGTAGGGTTCAGTCCTCAGCTGAGTGTCCAAGCCAAGTCCTCCAGCACCCTCTCTGTGAACCCAGTGCTTTGTGTCCCTGCCCCAAGTAACTGACACACACCCTCTTTTAAGATTTAATACACACGCACACACACACACTTGGGAAAAGCTGGCAGAGATTACCCGCTCTACCAACTTTGCCCAGACTATAAGGTAGATTCACTGCTTCCAGTCAGTTACTGTAAGGCTATTAAAACGGTGTGGAATTATGCTGTGTAAAGTTAATATTAATGCAAAAGATAGTAGTTGACCAAGACAGCTAGGCCTTTTGGAGTGACCCATACAGTGGCACCAAATAAATATAAGTACTCTCAAAGGTTAGGTACTTTCTACAAAGACCAGCCACAATAAATATATTTAATAATAAATAATAAAAGAGCATGAAATATTGAATATTTATTTACAGTAAACAGAGAGTTCAAATAACAGAAAATATTGAAATTAACATCAATGGACAGACTCATCCAAATGAAGAACACACTCTCTAAACTAAACTTCACTATATTCCTGACTGAATCTAAGAGAATTTAATGTTCCCTAATAACTTACTTGGGCAAGACAAAATGAAATATGTGAGCAGTCTTTCTAGTCAGGCCCCCAAACAGAATAATCAGCATTCTAAAATTTATCTTTGTAATATCGAAAATATAATTTCCAAAAGGGCTGGTAGAATGACTTCATCTGGTTACAATACACATCTAAATGTTTATGGCAGTGCCTGGGGCTTCCCCTCTTTTTACTGAGATAATGAACCTATTTTTTCTAGACCTAGCATCTCCAGTCCTATTCAGCACTGTGGGGTGCCCTTTTAATGGTTTAAAAGCTCATTTGCATTCCCCTTATTTTTCTTAAAGTAAGCTAGCTGGTGCATTTAATTCAGTTAGAATAATACATATGCCTTTCTTTCATTCCAGCAGGGTGCACTGTTGATATATTTTAACCTAAGCAAAGCTCGCAAATACATTTTCAGCACAAGCATCTGTACAAATCAGTTTGATATACAAATAACATATAGTTGTAATACATTTGTAACACAGGTGTCTTGTATAAATCAGTGTGATATTCAAATTACACATCATTCTTTACGAAACTCCAGCTGGTTCTGTTGGCACTTGCCCTATCATCACACTGCTGTTCAGTCACACTATGGTAATGAGGTATGGTGCACACTTTGTCTTACAGGGTACTATTCTTAATTTTTATTAACTACCTTCCTCTTTCCTGCATACCATCTGGTGTCCCCCACCCATTAATATTGAATTGGTGGCTAAAGCAGTTGGCACATGCTTATGTAAGTTATAGTGCTGCAGACTGTAAACATTTTGAATTATTTATATATGAACACCCCTATTTTCTACTCACTGTTGATGGCATATTTGATACTGGAGGTCAGATTTAAAATAGGACCATTCTTTAAGTCAGTATGTTACAAGCTAATTAGCACGTG
The DNA here is from genome assembly GCF_019279795.1 of Protopterus annectens. Taxonomy (NCBI): domain Eukaryota; kingdom Metazoa; phylum Chordata; order Ceratodontiformes; family Protopteridae; genus Protopterus; species Protopterus annectens. Next base: position 1,746,612,898 of record NC_056731.1, read on the forward strand.
GATATGCCTTGATAGCATAATGAATTGATATTCGCTATCAAAAGCCATCTTTTAACTAGATACACGCTACCTTGGCATACTATTTTTTTTTCTTCGGGACTTGTGTATTCCTGAAGGTTCCTGTTCTCCATCAGTTTCCTAATCCTTTTTCAGTAAACAGGAAACTGCCATTTTTTTCGAGAAACATTGTACTGTATTCACCTTAAGCGTATAACTTCCTTATCTATTTATCAAATCTAGCTAAAGGTAGCTTAAGCTGCATTTGTATATAACAAGTTTTGCATTATCTTTTAGGCTTATCAATAAGGTTGCTTGTAGATTTGTTACATTGTCTCAGCCTCTTTCATATCTATTAATTATGGTGCTAAGTATACTAACAGGCCAGGGTATTCATAGACATGGTGTTCAGTCCCATAAATGTGTTATTTGTGTACATGGTACATGCTTGTGTCTGGTATACATTTCACAGAAAGATGAATTTAGATAAAGGGGAAGAATGCATACTTGTCAACTTGCATTTCACACAGAGTGCAGATGCTGATCTGTTCTTTATCATGTCCTTACCAGTATGCCTGTTTCACTGATTTTTGCCATCTGTTATACAGTGCAAAGATTCAATAGTTCAGTAGGTGTTACAGTAATCAGTGTGATCTTCTGTCTTGGATCCTATCAGAAAAATGATTATATACTGCTTCTGTAATAGCCTCAAATAGGAACATGTCTTAGACCAGTCTAAACTATTGTCTCATCTCTTTTTCCATTCTAGGTATCAAAATACTTATTCTGAGCCTCCTAGAATATGTTTTATATTGAATGCCTTGATAAAGAAGCAGAAGTCTTATTGGGATACATTTTCATTGGTGGCTTGATTTGTATTCAAGTCGTTGCTGCTTTATGCTGCTGCCCAAGGCATGCCTGAAATTGCTGTTGCCTGTGGCACAGCGCTGCACTATCCTCCTCGGCAATAATGATTCATAAAGTTTTGTAGGTCCTTGCCCCTGCTCCTGACTACAGAGACTAAATCATTCACATAAATGGTAATTGTGGGCTGAGTCGGCACAGTGCTTCTGTTGGCATGGGCTGTAGTGGCTAACTTGTGTGGTAGGAGGGTCAATTGTGGTTGAGGCAGTGCTTTTGTTTGCACTGTATTGCACACTATGAAATGCTGTTGCATCTCTTTAACAGATATGTCAGGCTACTGTCTACACCAGTAATGCTGCTGTGGTTTCTCAGCTGGGTTATGCTGAGTGATACAGCATCATTACCTGGTCATTGGGTGCCAGGCTGCAGAGTTGTATATTGTAAATCTACAGTTGGTTGCCTGTAAGTCACAACCCTTGCCTTGTGGTGTAGTGTATGATTCATGCATAATCTGTAGTCAAGACCCATGTGCATACCAGTCTTTTACCTGGAAACTCATCTGCATACCATTCATTTATCTGGAGGAGTCCTAGGATGTAGTTTAGTGTCCACTTACTCCATGACACATGGATCCCTTTGTGAATTGCTCAGGGCTTTAATGTGTGGCTTTGACCACACCGTGCAATCCTATATTCTCTGTTTTAATGTTAGTGTAGGCTTGCTTTAAGGACATTTCACTTTGCAATGCTCCAACCAATTCAACAGATACAGTTAAGTGATTTACACCCTGGCATGAGCACTCACATTCCTAAATGCTGGCAGCTTGGACAGCAATTGCCTGGAGCTGAGAATTATAAAAACGTTGATTATGTTGTTGATAAAGTAGTTGGGCTTTGTGATTCAAGAAGTAATTTATGATTGATGGAAAAGCCTGGAGAAATAGTTGTTTGGATAGGATTTAATAGGTAAGAGAGTGATGTTGATGAATAGTATTACAGGTAATTGAATAACAAGAAGTTAAAAAAAATTTGCAATTGAGTCAGTTTGTTTAGTTGTTTGAGTGATTTGTATGATATTTTGCCGTGTAACTTTGTTGCATGACCAACATATGGGCAATCACAGATATTGAGTAAAATATCAGTTGGGCTGTTTAAGAGGGGAGCTTAAGAGCGATAGATAATTGTTGTAAAAAATGTGAGCAAGATGGGGCTGTTTGTATGTGATGGGAATGTGAATGGATGAGTCAGCTCTGTGTGAAAGGGGGTAAGAGATAAGGATCATATACTGGTATGCCAGTTGCCAACCACTGGGTGTTATGTTTGATGTTGCTAGGGCTGAGAAATTGGAAGTGGATAGTTGTAAGAAGAGACATGTTAATATTCTGGGCTGATTGGTTTAATATGATAGTCATTAAAAATGGACCAAGGGTCATCCCAAGCTGATAATATTGATGTCATGAATGTAAGATTCTGAGTAAGCTACTGAATGTGATGAGAAAGACAGGTAAGATGAAGGCACAGCAGAGTGTGAAGGATATTCAGAGTTCTGTAAATCTTGGTGTCTCTATAGCTGTATTTGGACAAGGTAGAAGAGAAGGGGGAATGTGAAAAGTTAAACAGCAGTCTAGGAATGTTTAAGAATGAAAGGGAATGGGAGTTTATAGGGAAAAAAATGAGTATATGTGTGATTTGGTTTCACTATTAAAACACAAATTCCTAAAACCTGATAATTCATAAATGCCTGAAACACCCAAGTGTGAAACTTTAAAATGTTGAGTATTTTTTTGCAGAAAGGCATCCCCCAGTATGAAGGAACAAATCCACTTTGTTCCCTGATTTATAAGTACCTACTCTGTGGCTGTACCAACACAGAGAGAGAAATGTTCCAAAAGAAATTGTACTGGAAGTGATTTTCACTGGTAAATAGTTATCGGTGTGTTGATCCTTGGGGTCTTGTGTCTTGAGCACCTGATGCTCAAGGAAGTGTAACTTAGCCATGTGTAGAGAAGAAGACTGATTTACATGGTATCTTCACTGTAAAAATTGTTTCCTTTGTATTTAGTCCTTTTGTGACTGAATAATGAAAAAGTGTATTATGTTGGCAAAAACTAGGTCCCTACTATCTTAAAATATAATAGAAATACTTTATATAGAAATGATTTAAAAGTGATGGCTGTTTAATTCCACACAAAACTATCTACAGGTTTATTGTTAAGCATCTCTGTTTTTGTTAGCAAAGCAGAAAAAACATTAAGCTATTTCCATTCACCCAATTTCATTCATAGACTGTGCAACAGTTGGCATCTAACAAGGTTGTCTTTGGTAACCCACCATTATTAAGTTACTTAATGGCAGTGTGGGTACTGTAGCAGATTCATTTTTAGACAGTCATCCGTTATCCTTAATGTATTTGTCTTTCTAAGTATTTTTACATTTGCTTATTTTTTTTGTGTTTAGAATACGCATCACTGAGGAAAAATACAGTTGTAATAAACAGCACATTTGCTCTCTTATGTTTTTTTAACTTCAATGTATTCATGTTTTGTCTTTTACAGCTGATGGAGAGCGATTAGTAATGAAAGGTGCACATTTGACAGCCAGAGAAATGTTGCAGGCTTTCCAGACAAAATGCAGTTCTAAAGAAAGTCAGGAAGATGTGAAGAAGTAGTCAAAAGTAGTATAAACACGAGTTTAATATCATATTCAAGAGCACATGAAATAGTAGTTAAAAAAACTGTATGAACACTATGCTACTATTGCTTGGATCATTTTGAATAGCTTTTCTAAACTATAAAGTCGAGAAAAGCCTCCAGTCAAATCAAATGAACTTGATGAATGTCTACATTGTTTTCATTTTCATTTCACTGTTGATATGGACATATGGAGGTAATGTTATTTGTTGGGTGGTGGTAGGGGATAAAAAGGATCATAGGATCATATCTATCAAAGATGGGCTTCATCTGTGAAAAATGCAGCTTTGCCTGTGGACTTAAATGGTATCTATTTTTTTGTGGAAGTGATTATACTTAAAGAAATCTGGTTACCTTGTAAAATGAACATCTCTTCAGCTTTTCTCCTGTTGTGTTGCTCTGTTCTGTACAATGTTTTCACATTTTGACAGTGGATTAATGCTTACATCAAATAGTTCTTTTTTTGGTACTTACGTATTATCGCAACCAGATTTTCGCGGTTGCGATAATACCATGCTAGCATGAAAACGAGTGGGGGAAACACCGCAAGCTGTTATTTGAAGTCCTTGCTGATGAAAAGTAAATTTGGAAAACATTCAGGATGAGAGAAACAATCATTTTAGTCTTCTTCCTGTTTTGTGTGCATTACATACGCATGCTTCAACTGTCTCAGATTTCTAGGGCAGTATAATTCATTATGTAACAGTGGAACAAGTTGATATGTTCTGCAGTAGTGAGTGCAAGCTGTTGGGTGCACTAATATAGCAAGCCGTGGGCACAGTTACATAAAAACAGAAACATTGCAATGTTCTTACTTGCTGAAGAAATGTGAAGTGAAGCAATATTTGGTGAGAGTAATTGCAGTCAGTAAGAGAGTAGCCCTGACAACTGAAGCCTCTGCGCACTTTACTGCCAGCTACATAACATGGTGTCAGAAAAGTGCATTCATAAACAGCACCACTATGTTTTTCCTTTGTTTTAGGCAGGGTTATTAATAAAAATATTCACTGTGAAAGAAAACACATTGACATCTTCACAGCATTAAGAGAATGCATTTAGACATCGTGAAGCAACCGGCATTATCGCGAATGCTGGTGGTGATAATACGGAGTGCTGGATATCTTACATATTCCCAGTGTAAGGAAAGCAATTTAATGCACAATGCTTTGTGTACTTCAGCAGTCAGAAACAGGATGTAAAACATGAAAGAAAACACATTGCTTGACATCTTCACGGCATTTATGGTTAAATTTAAACATCGTGAAGCAACCAGTATTATCGCAAAAATCTGGTTGCGATAATACGTAAGTACCCTTTTTTTTCCTGTAAAAGAAACCACTAAGAATAGGAGAAATAAATGTTAATATGTTCTGTGTGCATTACTTGTTTATTAAGTTCAGCCCATGCAGTTTGTAATTTATCTGTGTTGGAAAGTAGTGTTCTTGTATTGACTCATTGCAGTTATGACCATTTCAGATATTATGATTGTTAAATGTTTTTCTTACAAATTGCCATCTGCTGCTGTATTGTATTTTGATGCCTCAGTAAACTGAAATATTATAGATAAGTCAGCTAAGATGAAAACTTTAGTTTGTAACATTTTGGCTTTTTATTATTTATCTTGATTGACATACTTTTGTGATGATTTGAAATGATACATTTTTAAAAGTAATTAAAATCATAATTATGGGTTGCAGCAGTTTGTAAAGGAAACTGTATGCATGCATTGAGATTATTTGTGATGACATTTCTTTTCCTCAGTGTTAACTTCAGGATGGGTTATGTAGCACATTTTGTGGATATTCCACCTGGCTAAACATTACAGTAAGCGGCCAAGGGGACTGTAATGGGCTATGTAAATAATATATGCAGACATGACCTAGCCCCTGTGGGCTTACATGGCTAGACCCTGTTGGACATGAAGGGACCAGAAGCAGTTCTTTTGGCTCTCTGTAGTCATATTAGCTGCTTTTATTAATTGAGTGTGAAGCAGAAATCAAATCTGTGTGTAGTATACAAGTCATTTAGATGCACTTTCACATAATATTATTTTCTGCTTTAAGTTATTATTAGAACAGAAAGGGTTCTGCATTTGATAGACAGTTATTTAGAAGAAAGTCTTTGTTCTTTTCATTCTGATCAGATGGAGAATGTACTATTTATTGTGGTCTGAATGTTTCTTTCACTTGTCTTTGTGATGCCAGTGCCCTGGCCCAGCAATTAAGGAGCCTCAATCCTCAATACTAACACCAGAGAGGGTGTCTCATATATGAGGAAAGGATAACAAATCCACACAGTAAAGTGCAATTTCCCTTAAAAGCACATAGAGATCACAGTCCATCTGGGGCTGATCGCTCCTTTGCTCTCCAGGTCCCCAATAAAACTCCACTGGCACAGCTATAGGGTCCATGTCTTAGCTTAGTGGGCAAGCTAAAACCTCTAGCACCCTCTCTGTCCAACCAGTGCTTCGTGTCCCTGCCCAAGTAGCTGACACACACACACACACACTTTGAGGTAAGAGTTTATACAACCACACAGACACTCCTTGGGAAGGCTGGCACAGTTTCTCCAGCTGTGCCCCTTTCTCCCAGACTATACGGTAGTTCCACTTGCCACCACCCACTAATACTTATCAGCTACTCAAAGGCCCTTAAAAGGGTGTCCAATTACTACTGTGCAATATTATTATCCAATTTCTAGTTGTGACGAGTGACTTGGACAGTAAACTCTATAAATATGCAATGTACTCTAGAGCTTAAATTATCTCTACACAAAACAGCCACAGTTAAAAGGTTTTAAAAATATTTAATAATAAATAATTTAAAACACATGACAATACTTTCTACTACACAGTGCTAGTCAAGAGTTCAGCGATCACACAGAAATACTTAAAATAAATCAGTAGTACAATCCTGACATCACAGAAAAAGTCTAATCTTTCTAGTTCCTCGCTATTTCTAAAAAAAAAAACACAAGTCTAAGATAACTTACATATGAGTAAGACAGTGCTGTGAGTTAGATGACCAAGACAAAAATGCCTAATCTCTGGTTTTCTCTGTTTAAATTGAAATTGCAGTTCTGATAAACATTACGTCATTCTTTTACACCTTCCTGGGGATCTTAGGCTGACAGAAACTGCATTTACATTATTTTACACCTAGGCAGAAACCAGAGCAATAAAGGACATTCCATATGTAAATTATGGTCATTAACTTTAGCCTTAAAACAATAGGCAGGAAGCTTTCATTTCACCCGTCTGGAGCCGAATTGTAAACATCAAAGACAGTCATGAAATAATTTCAATTTCAAAGGACAGACAAGAAATGCTTGACTTAGCTTTCTTTACAGCAGGTGGCAATGTTGCTACATTGTTTTGAGTTCAACATTTCACAGCATATTCTTTCATTTAAGAAAACAAGCCTGTAGTTCAACATTCATATTTACAAATGACAGAATTATGTATAAATTCCTATCTGGCTAGGCTGGCAGCCTTCACATTTCTCTACCAATTTTCACAGTCTTGTCTTTGTGTTTTAAAGTACCTGCAGTATTTGAAAGAAGGTGTTTGTTACACTTTCACATGGAGGAGTTTTGCAAAAATGCACAGAAGGTCAAAGTGTAAGCTAAATGCATTGTGAAATTCAGCTTTCTTAACTGAGGTGTAGAGTATTGCGACTAATATCTAAACAGATCAAAATAATTTGAACAAATGATGCACAGAACAACACAAAAACTGTATATATTTTTGCAGAATGGGTGCCCTCTGTGCCTCCTCATGTGGGGCCTGTTGCCCCTTTGCCACATATCTTTATAAAATGCCTTTTTCCTGCTTCATGTCCTACAGCCTCAGAACAGAGCAAATCACCTGTGACATATAAAATTCAAACCTACTCAAATGTCAGCAATATGTAAAATTGATTTTATAGATATATTTAAGATCTTGAATAGAGAGTACAATTAATGGAATTTTGCCTGCGTGAGCTACTCCAAACAGGCCTCTGTGCAGGGGACTGTTAATCCTTTACCCAAGGAGCAGCAGTCTCAGAGCGGGCAAATTAAAGATGTACACTGCAAATCATTTGTATGGGATTTTTGCCCCTAAACAGATGATTCTTAATGTATGAATCCTGTTTTTGAAAAGTGTATTTTGATGGGAAGATGTTACTAGTTTTATTACTGTTATTATTGTATTGCTGTCAGCAGTTTTCATGCCTAGATCTTGATGTGTTCATGATGGGAAGAAAATACAGCAAAGCAATTTATACTGTAGAAAAATAGCTGCATTGTTGAAGTTTGCGAGTATTACTCCTGAGTGAAATTTCTTGATGGAAAAACATATGTTTTTTGACTAGAAATATATACTCTCTGATTTTAAAAGCATTCTTGAGGACAACAAAACATTAAGCAGGAACTGTGTATGCACACACAACCTTTTAAAAGTAGATAATGTAACTGCTGTTTTTCAACTGAATGTTGACCCATAATGGTGTGTGATCAAATGTAATGTGTTTGGCTGTTCTCAACTTATGATCATCTTTCTCCATGGAATTTGATTATTTGAATGAAAAAGAAAGTTGTTTTTAACTATTGCCACTCTTCAGCTCCCCTAAGAAGGCAGTGATTCTTAATCTAACAATGCATTTTGATAACAAAGATATTTTGATTCCCTCCGAAATGCAGTTTTTTATCTCCTTTAAAATGACTACAATTTTTGAGCAAGGAGTAGAAATATCTTGGTAAGGGGTTATTTCATGGATTTTGGAGACAAACCTTAATACGTTTATTTATTTCCAGTTTGATTACCGGGGAAGTCCACTGGGCCCAGAGAGGCCATTTTCAGTAAAAACCTCCATGAAACAGATTACAGTAAAGATAGCAGTACAATAAAAATAGAAGTACAAGTACAAATACATTTAAATGTACAATGGCCAAATAACATTCTAATACAAAAATCTGTAAGCACATAGAGAAAGATCATGACTTCACAAGGTTATTTTTAGATGTTAACACATATTTACAGTCTGCAGAATGTGCAAATTAGGTAAAACCCTTACACCCCTGACCTACACACGATTGATAACTCAGACAGATGAGGGTAGAAAACATTTTCTTGGGTTTTTTTTTTTTTTTCTAACTGCACTGATGAATATTTCAAACTGTATAGTTACTTTGAATGGGAACATATAGTGGTAGTGACATATCATCAGAACCCCCATGTGTTAAGTTTATTGTTGGCTACCAGGAAGTTGTAAAAACAAAACTATTTTCTGTGCTGTAGGAAGCTGAGGTAGATAATACTGGATCCAAAATTATAAATGGTAGCCATCCCTAGTAGACTTAAACATTGCTTTTATAATGTTGAATATTATGCTGCCTTCCCCATGAGCTCTAACGTACCCCATATAAAGGGCAAAATATTGGCTTGATAAAAATTCTGCCATAGCCAGATAAAACTCTAGCCAAAAATAGGACTGTCCTGATTTGTCAAGATGTTCCTTTTAGTCTGCACTCCATTAACACTGATATGGGAGCTGGAAGACGGGATGAGGAATCATTTTGTGTTGACTGAAGCTAGAAACTATTCTTGGAGCTTGAAGCAACAGAGAGAATGAAATAGTATGAAACTGTAGATGAAGAACAAAGGTGCCTGGATAAACTGATCATGGCACAGGAAAAGGAAAAGATGAACCAACAAGAAATGGAGGGAAAACGAATAACCCTCCATCAAAGATGTGAGTAGCAGGGGTGAAAATTCAACATCAAATTGACCAAGAGCAATTGTTTGAACTCCTGTGCTGCCACATAACATAGTGTACGTTGTATCCAGAATGCCAGATGTGGAATATATGAATCATAATAAAGTCGAAACTCTCTTAGTTCAAGGCTTTAAACTGAATCGTGAATTGTAATATATTAAAGTATAGAAGAAAGGCAGATTATGGTGTATGATTTTGTAGAAGTAAGCAATTTTAGAAGTAGAAGAGTGGATTTCAAGTCACTACTTTTGAAATGCTAGGAGAACTTATAATAAGGAGATAAGCATTCGGTATTTTGCCTAAAGACGGGACAATCTGTGTAGCAGATTGAGTCTAACATTGTTGAGGAAATGGAGAAAGTAGTAACCTCTTTCTAGACATAAGTAGAGGTTTCCAACACTACATTTGGGTATACAGGAACTCATTGGGACAGTCTAAGCCATCACAGCATACTTTACAGACAGAAAGGAAAACGGCTGAAATACATGACAAGTTTTAGAAGTAAAATGTTTCCAGTGTAAACAGATGGCACATGTGTGAACCAGATGTCCACAACAACCAGTTGAGGCAGCTAATGAATATAACAGCACACTGGTGATAGCTTGCATTGGAACTGCAGCTGCTCCTGGTTATCACCAGGGCCTGTACCCTGTCTTTCTAGAGATTAAGGAAAGAAACTACTGCCAAGAAGATACAGAATTGGATATTGCTATTGTTAAGCCTGCAGTTGTTGGAAACATTACTACTTGGGCAGTCCACTCAAGTTAGCACAGTAGGAGGGACACATTTTAGGTGCATTTGCCAAGGGTTCATTTAGACTGGAAATTTAGATAGGAAGACAAGCAGTTTGTAGTGTTTTATGACTGTCAAGCATGTGTATCCTTTGAACATGCAGTAACACAGCCAGTCTTAGAGGTAGGCACATGTGAAAGATAACAGATGCAACCCATCCAGTGTCCCCATTTCCAGTAGAAGCTAGTAATGTGGCACTTCAGAAAAAGGTATGTGTTATGGACAAGCCTGATCAAGAACCACAGCTCTCAGAAAGTACTGGACTTCATTTGGAAGGAGTTGCAAAACATGATTCAGCAATGAGTCTGTACCTGGCACACAGTTATTAAGATGTGTCAGACTTCCATTAGAAAGAGAACTGGAGAGGATTACAATAAGGGAGAACTAAGTCTGGCACATCTCTGACCCCCAGTTGACAAATCTTGCAGGGGAAAGCTAAGGGTTCTAGGTTTTTGAGGGGAAAACGCATCTGTGTACTTGGAAAAACTGTTTGCTGTAAGAAGTGCAACAGTTGTTAATTATAAGGACCTTTCATCAGATACTTCTAGCTGTGTCCAGTAATAACTTTTTTTCAGGCCATGTAATCATAATGTGTACAAAAAGGCAACTTATGGAAGATTTGTTTTGGACTTGGCATCGCTAAATAAGTAAAATAATGTAAAGGGTTACTGCAGATCTTGAGAATTATGTAAAAAGTCACCAAGAGATAAACCTAAGATGTACCAAGCTGGCAGAGTACACACAATCGACAAGTAGACATAAGGGCAGGGTTATCTTTCAGGACAAACGGATGCTAGGTGAAAATTGCAAAGGTGGTGTAACATGTCACCAAAAAACTCAGTGCGTATTTCAAACAAAAATCTAGGTGCATATAAGATGAAGTGTATCCTTTACCTCAACCTTGGCTTATTTAGGGTCTCAACAAAACTCATTTAAGCCTGGAAATGGAGATGTGTGAGAAGAGCTGTTAATAATTTGGGAAATGTTATTGATTGTACTTTAAAAGAAAACATAATTAAAGATAGTTGCTTTATTATAGCTGTATCAAATTAAAATGCGTGCAAATAATTGGTAATGTGTAAAATTACAAGAAGGCTGCACCATACTTTCCTTTTTTGAAAAATAATAGTACATTCAAGAAAATGTGTGTACGGTGTGTAAGTGTATTTGCCTCTGTGAAGATATATTTTAGTTGGAAAGGGAACTCGGGCTTGCTTCATGATTTGCAGCATTTGAGTGTACTGCTTGAAGATTTGTCTAGGTCACATGATGATGCCTTAATGTTACTAGTAGTTTTTTGAGACACTCCTACCTTGCAAATTATGTAACTGCATAAATAGGAAAGGTGCCAATTCAGAAACCAAAGGAAGTGCCGTTTGGGGATTTAATAAATGTGGAAGTACCTGTTAACAGTTAACATAAGTTGTTAATCTACAGGAGCGACTGTTTTATTTTTCTGGGAAATACCTTTGGAGTCAGGGCTTAAACCATACTGCCTGTAAAGACTCTAAAATTCTATTTTAGATTGAAAGGCCAGAAACAGTAAGGGCACAGTATGCATTTATCCAGAAGCAGATAGTTTCTAATTTCGATGTTGGATTTTCCCTGGACACCTTCAGTCATTTTGGATATTTTAATCTCCATTTTGTGTACAAACCTTTTTTAACCACTATATTTAAGAAAGTGTTAAACTTCTTTACTGGAAATAAATAAAAGTAAATAATTCTTTTTGACTGCTTGTAACAGATGTTTTATTTACCAGTTAAGGGTTTATGCATTTTACTTGTCCATCAAGCTGTGTGTTTTTTGTATTGGGAAGTGTAACTGCCTGGACCTTACACTGCTGTATTCCAGAGTGGGTTCAGAAAAGCAATCTTGGCTTATCTATCATCATGCCAGTTGACATAACTTAGAAATACACCCCACCACTTTGTATCTGGATTATCAACCCAGTTGACAACCCTCTCACATAGGTAGTTCCCAGACACCTTGTAATATATCTTGATCCTATTGTGTCATTCTTCTGTCATGTGTTGGTGCTGTATCTACCCTGCAAAGTTTGTGATAAAGTTACATATTTGCTAATACAACAGGCTTCTTTTTGAATCATTAAGTATATTGTCATCCTTAAAACAAATCACACTTCTTAACATGAGACAACTGTTTGAGTTGCCAAGTATGGTTGCAACACCAAGTAATACACATTATATGCTACTGTATCAGGCTCTGCTAATAAAATGTCAGAACAACAGATATCCCTCAAAATTGTTAGATTATTTACTTTGAGTCTTAGAAGATGACATTTCTTATACCTCTGAAGAAAAGCCCCATGACTTTATTTTTGGGGTAGGCCTTCCTTCATTACATACTGAATTGCTCAAGTTACACAGATTTTGACATAATGCCCACCCTTGCATTATTGACATTTAATTTGCAATTCTGCTCATTCTGTCAGATCACACGACTAAGAAGCCTTGGTGTTATGGAAACCTCCTTTTACTGTAGTGGTAAATGACCAGGTATTCTGTAAAACTGATATTTTTTTTTTAATGATATCAGATGGAATATACAGTGTTTGAGAATAAAGATGCACAGTTTTTGGCATAAGATCTGTGAGCTGTACTTAAACTGGGCAGGTGAAATGAAAATATGTGGTTAAATCTGCAATATATGTTTCTCAGTAACAGGAAAAGATATGAGAATGTGTGACCATTTTATCTTCTATATATAAAAGTTATATGACGTGTGACTGAAGCTTTTACAACAAAAGATGTGAAATTTATAGCAGATATGTGAAATACTGTAATTGCTCTACCATGTGATTACAAGATTGAGGATTATTCTAGGTAAGAAATCTAAAAGCTGTAAAATTGCAGTTAGAAAATCCTGTAATAGGATATCCAGCTAAGAGGAGAGAATCTAACTCCTTAGAAAATAAATATAAATATGTCCTTAGGGTTGATGCATAGATACCACCAAAGATGGCCATTTAAGTAATAACATGGGAGAGTAGTAAGGTAACAGATCAGCAAGAATGTGGCTTTCAAGTGAAGTATCAGATGTGCAAATATTTTAGCAGATCAGTGAAGAGCTTGAGGCAGTGAATAGGAGTGGTAGGGGTAAGAAGAAGGAAAAAAAAAAAAGAGAGAAGCAAGAGTGTGTAGCCAAGGAGAAGTCTAGTTGAAAAGTGTGTGTGTGTAGCGAGATGACCGAGGTAGAGGATGGAGAAACAACCTCTGTATCCCAAATGAGTAGTCTGGATTGTAGCCAAAATAACTGTTAAAAATGAAAAAGACAGGATGCGAGTGTTAAGATTAACTTGGAGGTGAAAGAAGAAGCTGAATATCAAAGCCCAGTGAAAGTCTAGCAAATTATGTGGGGGGAGACTAGCAGATTCAGTATGTCCTGAGGTACTGAAGCACTGCAAATGGTGCAAGAGGGCCGGACTGCAAGTCCATCTATCATCCGCAACTCATTTTTGCACATGGGGTCAGGGTGTCAACTCAACAGTGACAATCCTCTAGCGCCAAGTTTCACACTGCTGGGTGGCTAGCCATGCTAAGGTTGTTCTTCCACACCACACACTTGCACTCACACTTGCAGCCAGTTCAGAGTGTCTAATATACCTACTGCATGTTTTTGGAATGTGGGAGGAAACTGGAGCACACAGAGGAATCCCATGCAAACAAAGGGAGGACATGCATAGTCTTCACAGAAGGCATCCCAGCTAAGAATTGAACTGGGGAACCTGTGAGATGACAGTGATATTTGCTGTGTAGGGCCTGACTGTAAGTGGAAATCATTAAATAAATTTGGCACATTATGAAGGAAATGATAAAAGAGAGCAAATAAGTTAGGTACGGTGTTATTCTAAATAAATTAGTTGCTATTTTAGCTGATGTGGAAAGCATACAGTACATAGTAGGACATGTGAAACCAGAAACTGGTTGACTTGAGCAGAAACTGCTGGAGCAAGAACTGAAGTGGAAGAAACTTGGGAAAGTTAAGTGGAATGAATGTGAACTATTGGAACTCAACTCTGAGGCAAAGTATGTCTAAAGATGAGGCCCAGAAGGGACAGTTTTTGTATAATAGCAAAGGAATAAGTAGAGGGGTGAACATGACTAATTTCACACAGGACTGGTTCTTTCACTTCAGTGGATCACTGATCCAATGAGGAAGAGTGGGGGACTGGATCCAGAAGTAGCTCAAACACAGTGTGGGAAAACAGATTGAAAGTCCAGAGGCAAGGGGCATATAGAGTATTGTAAAGTAGCACTGCCAGCAACTAAAAGAGGATACCTGTTATGACAGCTTGGAAAAGGGATCTAATGATGGGAAACATAAAAATAAAAGTGGGAAGTTTCTCAACACTGATACAGCAAAAGGGAATAGTGATGGGGCCAGCAATACCCTATTTAAAGCAGGAGGGTGTTGTTGAGTGATTGGTGTGCCTGGCTGTTATAAAAATGGAGTAGCAGGGGAGGGCTCATTACTATCATACTAAAGAGGAGGTCATTAGGTGTACATGAAGACAGTGAGAGGTATTTATAAATAGTTTCTTCAAACAATGCAGATTGGAGGAGGAAATGGAACACGAAAGATGGGATGAGAAGGAAGTGAAGCAGGGAGATGTGTGGCAGAACAGCTAAAGATACACCAAAGTTAACCTGGCTTAATTTTGCAGAGGTATTTCTTTAGAAACCAAAGTCGCTTCAACTGTAGAGATGTTAAAAAAAAAAAAAAAAAAAAACAGATTATGGTGGTTCAGGGACATGGGTATGAAAGCAGAAGACAGTCCGGTGATAGAGAAGATTGGTGACTGACAGGAAAAAGGCAAGCGGAAGCAAGGATTTCCAGCAAAAGAGATGGATGGATTGTATGAAAGAACACCTATGACATTTGGGCATGAGTGTTGAAGGAGATAGGAAAGTGACATTAAATAGAAAGAGATGGTTGACACAATAGCCTGACCCCAATAGAAAACTGGGGATTGATGGAGATGAATGATGCAGAGTGGTGGAACCCTGACTGTGAGTGAGGAGATGGGAGTTTGATTAGCAGCTCTAACACTGGAGGAGTCTGGCAGGGAAGGAGAGGAGTGGAGTGAATGGAATATGGGCCCATTCCCTCTCCCATTGGTGTGGGTTGGTTAATTGCTATCGGGAGCGCACTGGGTAGGCATGATTTCCCTTTTGGAAATCAGGTAAACCACCCTCCATGCTTGTGGGGCTGCAAGAGGGAAAGATCCCTTGCAGAATTGAGGGTGAACATTCATTGCAGCCAGCCGATTGCACACTGCTTTCTATAACACTATTAAAGTGTACACAGGGATGTTGATTCAAAAAACAGAAAAACTACAAACCATTTCTTGTGATTGATTCAGTGATGACCCCACCTGCTGGATCCTCACCTTGATGATGGGGAATAAATGAGATGATTGGTCCAGAGGCAACTGATGCTCAGCAGGCAGTGGGGGGCAAAGTGTGGCCCAAAAAAAAAAAAAATTCCAGTATCAGCAAGCATAGCAGACAGCAACTCCTTCAGTGGGAAAATACAAGGGATTGGCAAAACATTCTACGAGTGTGAGAAGATGTTCTTCATGTTTCATTGTTGCAGTCATTACATTTGGGTAATCTGCTGGAAGGTTGCCCTCAGTCGGCCTGAATTCCAAAGTCTGAGGTCCTGCGTCGGTTGCTGTCTCCTCTTCCATGACATCAGGTCGTCAGGGGTATAAAACATGCATCCAACGCCATTTTCTTTAGTCTTTCTTGCCGCGCGGTGCCCGAAGCAGAAGCAGTTCGCAAGTGCCGGTCAGCCGACTCCTGAGATTTTCGTGTTTGAGTTTCAAATCTGAAGTCTTCAATAAAGCTAAGTACCCTGTTGGGGAAACTTTTTTCTTGCTCCAGACTGATGTCAGAAAAAGTTAATAATTGTATTTCTTGTGGAAAGCAAATACCTCATAAGGATTTTCATTCTTACTGTATTCCTTGCCTAGGCCCTGATCACAACGTTACTGGTTGTCGGTTTTTTGCTAGATTTAACCAACGCACTATTAAGCATCGGTATGATTTTGCTTTAAACTTTTTTGGACGCTGGTTTAATTATCCTGAAATGTCATCGGATAGCCATCCGACTACCGAAATTTACAAAAAACTCAAAGAAAAGGATAGAGAAAAACAACCGATGCCCAAAACCGACGACAAAGCGTCTCCTAAGCCAGTCGCCGGTTCTCAGTGAGGCGCTTTCACAGCTCCTGACACCCGCTACTTTAGAGTCGCAGGCCGCTACTGACACCCACGTGGAGTCGGCCATACCGCTAGATACTGAAGGTATTGGAGCCTCAGACCCTCAGATGGGTCTGAAGCCGCTGAGCAGGGTGTATTCAGACCTAAACATCTTTACATTAAAATGACTTCAGCTTCAAAGGTAAAGACTAAAGCACCTTCTAAAGCATGGAAACAAACTCAAGAGCCACGTGGACAGGCCTCTATGCCCAAAAAACAGATACTCAAAATGGCCGAAGACTTGATTACCTTGATCAGGGGTTTCCATCCCCCACCTGATAAGAGGCCTAGGCAAGACACTGACTATGAATCTTCAGATTAGGTTTCTATTTCTTCTGATTCCTCTTCTGATCAGGAATATTCGCTTCCTCCCTATGAGGATTCTGATGCTGAAGAATCTATACCTTCAGCATGTCCTCCTGAGGACTATTCCTTTGGAGAAACCTTGCATACCATGAGGGAGCATTTCCACTGGGAGAGCCAAGATTTTTCAGAATCTAAAAAGAGGCTCAGGGATTTTATTTTACTACCTCAGCACAGGCCTCTAGCCATTCCACCTGTGTTAGACATTGTAGAAGATGTGTTTTCGGAGTCTAGTCTGACCCCTGACACCTTACCCCCAACTCCTGTTAAGCCTGACAGATATTACAGGGTTCCTGACTCACAAAAATTTAATTTCTTTTTAAACCCCCTGCTGCTGACCCAGAAACTATTTCACAGGGTCCAAAGAGAGTTAAGGTTTCCACTGTAAAAAAACCAACCCCCTCTGACAGAGATTCAAGGGCACTGGATATATGGGGAAAAAAGATTTACACATCTGCAACTTTGGCTATAAGGGCCTTCAACTGTCAATTTCATATGCTTATGTATCAGCAACATGTCATGGGATTGCTTAAACAGAAAATGTTAAATTCTGAATGTGCAGAAAACAAGGAAATACAGGAGTTATTGTATGCAGCAGAACAAGTTGGAAAACATACTTTGTAATGTGGTTTTGATTCTTTGGAGGCCTCCTGCAGGGCCGCAGGTACGGGTTCTGTAATTAGGAGGCATGTTTGGTTAAAGGAACAAAATATGCCTGATCATGTTAAAGTTAAATTACTAGATGCACCTTTATATCATGATACTTTGTTTGGTGTTAAGGCAGAAGAGGTGTTAAAGAAAATTCAGGACAAAGCTAAATCTATGCAAACTGTCAAAGATTTTTTTACAAGTACAGCCACCTAGGTTTAGTAGACACTGGCTTACAAAAAATTGGTCCTTTCCTGTGTCAGACAGACCTCAAAGGGGCAGATCCCAGGTGCAAGGTTCTTATAGGCCCAAGCAATGGTGTGCTTCTGCCTCCAAAGCTGGAGAAGATGGATCACAAACATACAGAAAACAGTCCCAATGACTTCCCCCTGCCTGCAACAATCACTTATCTTCTGGCAGTACCCTTAGGGGGAAAATTAGCATTTTTTATTCAAAATTGGCACATCATAACCTAAGACAAGTGGGTTCTAAACATAGTGTCACAAGGCTACAAGTTCCATTTCCATACTCTGCCAAAGGCAAACGGCTGGCCAGATCTGACAAAAAATCAATGGGCAGAGGTACAAAAACAAGTCTCATCCCTCATGGACATGGGGGCCATTCAACAAGTACCAGAGCAAGAGCAGGGACAAGGATTTTGCTCGACTGTTCTTGGTACCCAGAAAGGACAAGGCCTGGAGGCAGATACTGGACCTATCTATTCTGAACACTTTCCTGGATATTCCAAACTTCAAAATGTTGACTTTGCAGCAGCTTCTGCCCATGCTGGGCAAGAATTCTTGGCTTGTGACTTTAGATCTAAAAGAGGCATACCTGCATGTTCCAATCAGACAATCATGCAGAAGATACCCAAGAGTCAAGGCTGGTCCAATGCATTACCAATTCTCTGCACTGCCCTTTGGCTTATCTACTGTGCCCAGGGTCTTTCCAAAGTGTCTGGCACCAATAATTGCATTCTGCAGACAAAGAGGAATACAAATATATCCTTACTTGGATGACTGTCTCATTCAAGCAGAGAACAAGGACATTCTTCTTCAATATCTGGCACTTGTGAAAAGACTTCTAACATGCCTAGGGTACACAGTCAACAAAAAGAAATCAAAACTAGTTCCCTCACAAGAGATAACATTCCTGGGTGCAAACTTGGATACAACTGCCCAGATGGCTTATCTCATGCCAGACAAACAAGGGCAACTGACTACCTATTTCAAAATGTTGGCAACAAAGGCCCAGTTATCTGCAAGAAAAATTCTGCAGGCTTTGGGCTTCATGGCATCCTGCATCCTACTAATTCCATATGCAAGACTGCATATGAGGAAACTTCAGTGGTACCTAAAAAGTGTTTGGACTCAGCATTGCCATACCCTGGAAACAGTCATTACTCTCATTCCCTGCCTGCAACAGGAGTTTCGATGGTGGGCAAAGGCTTGTCACCAGAACAAGGGACAGCCATTCACATTACATCCAGCCAGGCAGACACTAACAAAGGATGCATCAGACTATGCCTGGGGAGCCCACATGGCAGGAAGATGCCTTCAGGGCACATGGTCCTCAACCCAAATGCATCTACATATCAATCAAAAAGAGATGTTAGCTGTTCAAAATGCCCTGACAGCCTTCAAGGACGTACTTCATCCGGGACAACTACTGATAAAGACAGACACCACCACTGTCATGTGGTATATAAACAAGCAGGGGAGCACACATTCTTACCCCCTTTGCAGACTAGCCATGACCTTGTGGGACACAGCTTTGACTTACCAAGTACATCTGCAGGCACAATTCCTGCCAGGAAAGGAAAATATTCTGGCAGATGAACTAAGCAGAAACCTCATGGATCCCCACGAGTGGAAGCTGGATCCACAAGTCTTCAGCATGATAACAAGGAAATGGGGATGCCTGGACATAGAGTTATTTGCCTCCCTTCTCAATTACCGACTAAAATGATTCTGCACAAGGACTTATCACAGACAAGCATGGAAAGTGGATGCCCTATCTTTCAGCTGGAAAAACCTATCAGTATATGCCTTTCCTCCACTCTCTCTCCACCCCAAGGTGCTCCTAAAAGTCAGACAGGAGAAGCCAAAGATGATACTGATTGCCCCAGACTGGCCACACCAGTACTGGTATCTAATATAAGAAACTTATCTCTATACCCAGCTGGGACCTTACCTCATATACCTTGACTACTGTCCCAACAAAACAATCAGATCATGCACAGCCAACTCAGGACATTAAACTTGGCAGCATGGCAGATAATGTAGTCATACAAAAAACACCTCTCAGTAAAGCTGTGATGGATGTCATTCTGGAAGCCAGAAAGCCTAGCACTAGAAAGTCTTATGCTGGAAAATGGAAGAGATTCTGTGCCTGGAACCAGGCACAAGGAACTGATACAGCGGTACCAAATATTCCTCAGATTTTGCAATACTTAACTGAGATGCTGGACAAAGGCCTATCTTTTTCATCAATTAAAATTCATGCCTCTGCCATTTCAGCTCATTACAATACAGAGCCACCACTTTTTTCTCACCCTTTATTAAGGCAGTACCTCAGAGGAGCCAAATATTTAAGGCCCCCAAGGAGACTACCAATACCTGCATGGGACCTCAACTATGTCTTGGAAAAGCTCACCCTACCTCCTTTTGAGCCAGCTGCTACTGCGGATATGAAGTTTTTATCTTGGAAAACAGCTCTGCTCTTAGCAATTACATCTGCAAGACGAGTTTAAGAGCTACAGGCACTCATGGCTGTGGAACCTTTCATCATTTTTCATCCAGACAGGGTCTCCCTGAGGACAAACCCAACATTTATGCCTAAAGTAGTGTCCAGTGTGGCTCTTAACCAAGCCATCCATCTGCCAACCTTTTACCCAAATCCACAGAACAAGGAGGAGAGAATTCTGCATTCTTTGGACGTACATAGACAGCTTAGATTCTACTTGGAAAGAACCAAAGCTTTCAGAAAGACAGAGCAATTGCCAATGGCATATGCTGCAGGATCACAAGGAAAGCCTATCTCAAAGCAGACTATTTCTAAGTGGTTAGGCCACTGCATTCATTTCTGCTACTTACACCATGGCAAGCCAGTGCCTAAGGGCATTAGGCCTCATTCCACCAGAGCTGCAGCCACTTCAGCAGCCTTTCCAACCAGAGACATTTTAGTGGCGGCTACTTGAAGTTCAGTGCACACCTTTACGAAGCATTATCATCTGCCACTCTACTCTAAATCCAGGGCAGGCTTTGCCACTGCAGTTCTGCAGGGCCTCATAGCCGCTCCTACTGCTGTCTAGTTCCAGCCTCCCAACCATAGGTTTGGGACTACCCAAATGTAATGACTGCAACAGTGAAACATGAACATAGTACAGTTGTGTACACTTACCATAAATGTAGATGTTCGAGTGTATTCACTGTTGTAGTCCAGGTTACCCACCCGCCTTCCCCCTTTTTTCTTTTGGATCTTATCTTTCCTTCTCTATCTTCTACAACCTATGTGGTGTATTTGCTTGTAGATGAAGGTAAAGTTTATATTGATGCATGTATATATATATATATATATATATATATATATATATATATATATATATATTTTTTTTTTTTTGCTACCTTTTTGGGGCACCTGGCATCTGGGGCAAGAAAAACTAAAGAAAATGGCGTTGGCTGCATGTTTTATACCCCTGACTACCTGACGTCATGAAAGAGGAGACAGCAACTGACGCAGGACCCTAGACTTTGGAATTCAGGCTGACTGAGGGCAACCTGCCAGTAGATCACCTAAATGTAATGACTGCAACAGTGAATACACTCGAACATCTACATTTATGGTAAGTGTACACAACTGTACTGTAAGTAGACATAGTCAAGTCACCAGTGTACAGTTTGGTAGGAACAAGTAAGGTAGTAGCACATCTACTGACGAAATAAAACAAAGATGACTTAAAAGAGAAATATAGAGAGAGATTCCCCTAAAGACCCCCCTGAAACTGTGAGGAAAATAATGTGGTTCTGTCACAAACATCCCAGTCATATCTGTTCTATGGCGTCTAGCACTGCCCGGAACACTGGTTGTAGATGTAGAATTGGTGGTGCTACAAGGCCTAGATTGTGTGCTTACCCTCCATGGTGGGATTCAACACAAAAGCTGGAAGGGTATTGACCATGAAAATGGAGCTGGCCATGGTGTGTGGCCACGCAGCAAAGTCTGCAGCATACTAAATCTATCAACTTTCAATGTGCTACATAAATGGGCCAGAACCTTTCACAGGTAATCATGCAGACTATGTACCATGCCAACCATTTCTGCTGGCTGCAATCGTACCCACCTGTCTCTGTATGACAACCCCGTGTATACACTATGTGGTAACCATGGAAGCACTCAGCTCAGGAGGGTGCAGTACTGATGGAATTTTTCTTCCTCTTAGTAATTTATTGTGATGAACTTTTCTTGGATTTATTTTTCAGAATGTCATTGTTTATATTAGGTGTAATTGTGTGCAAATGTAAGATATATTTTTAATATATGCATTTGAAGTGGTGATGTGTAGTTATGCCCATTTTCACTGATTTTGTGGTTGATGTGTATTTTCATGCTTGCATATGGATGCTCTTTTAGTTGGTGTTATGTATTGGCATGTTATATTTGTCTGTATGTTTTTTAGTGGTTATTGATATTCTTTGCATGTTTAGTTTTATTTTTGGGTGTTGAATATGTTTGTGATTTGGTTTGGCTATTTATGTTCTGTGATATCACAGATTCTATTTTGGGGAATTGAGGGTGACCTGGGAATATCTGGTTGAAGGCTTATTGTGCTTGCCTATTAGAACTGTTCTTTTTCCCCTGAAATCAGTGCACTTTGTTGTAGCATAGACTAGATTCAGACCTGCTGAATCTAGTTCTATTTGTATATCTCGAGCACTAAACCAGGCAGGAGTTTACAGTTAACACCCATCTGTTTGAAGATTGCTGGAACAGGGCTCAGTTTTGAGCTTTTGTATTGGTTAATTTATTTAGATCAGTTTGCTACATAGCACTGCATTTGTGGATCAGGTACTCCCAATCCGCTATGGGCACTGTTGGAGTTTATGGACACAAAATTTCCCTTAGTACTCTGCTGGTGCTCCATCGGCGAGTTCTTATGATTGTCCCTCACTGACAGGTGATACATTCAGTGAAGCTCCTGAGGTAGCAACACAGATCCTTCCCACCAGCCCTTCATATTTTTTGTCCACTTCTCCTGTGCTTTAGTTGTTTCTTCCTGTACTCACTGTTTTCTGATCACAGTAACTTACCTAGCATTATGGATGGACAATTTCCCACAGTTTCTTCAGCCAGCCTGGTCGACATGGGCATCCTAAGGCAATGTAGCAATTGCCTCATGTACACTGACAACCCACTTCTAGTCGACACAAATTCATTATGTGAGAAATGCATCTATATCAAGAACCTAGGATCCAGACTCTCTCGCTCACCAGTCAGTCCATCTGATACTAAGCGGGTTGTCAGCATGCATACCTCACCTCCTGCACCTACCAAACCAATAACACATAAACCTACATATGTGGAGGTCTTTACAAGAAGCTTACCTATATCACACACTAGTGTCTCACCAGTCAAGCCCCTAAGGCATAACTCAAAAACAAACATCTCAGTCACAGGCGACTCAATTGTGAAACACACAGATGTCCCTCTCACCAGGTTGGATAAGGAAAAAGTCACAGTCAGCTCTCTGTCAGGTTCCAGGATCCACCACATCACACATGCACTCAAGTCTCTGAACAGCAGGCACTGTTATGACTCCATCATTATCCATGTTGGTGTGAACGACTTGAGACATACCTCACTGTACTATATGAAGAGAGACATGACTGAGCTCAGATTGTGTGTCTTAGGAAGGTATTTCCCTAGCTTTAAGCAGCATTTTACCTTCGCCTAAGATATGTATTAGTGTTCTAATTGTTGAAAACTATTCACAAACCTAGTTAGTATGTGTTTCAGTGATAATTTCCCCATAAACATGTCACAGGTGTACCAAATGTTAATAGTGCACTGTTTACTGCTTATTGCCATGCAGACATTCTGCTATCATACCAAAGTTTGTTCAATATAGCAAATATTATCCATTGTATAGGTGTTCTAAAATGACACTGTTTGCTAACCTATGACCAGCTGTTGATGTTCTTTCGTATTACTGTTGGAGTTGTCATCACCTATGGGATCTCCTGCCCATGGATAGCACAATGTCTAGCCAGTATACTAAAGCCTTTACATCCTTCCAGCATCATACTTTAGCTGTCTTCTCCCTGCTCCAACACAAAGGTGATACTTATGCTGTATGCTGAATACTCAGAACTTTACCACTAGTCCAAACATCACATTTGAATGTCAGTCTGAATGCCGTACTCTGAGTTGGTTTGTACCAAACAATATACAGATAAGTGCCCCATTGCGGTTCGTTCTTTTTTTTTTCTTTATTTGTGTACTTAGGGTCAGAGTTATGGGAAAGAGTAGCGGAAGCTAGGTTAAGAAGGGAGGTGATGATTAGTGATCAGCAGTATGGTTTCATGTCAGGAAAGAGCACTACAGATGCGATGTTTGCTCTGAAAGTGTTGATGGAGAAGTACAGAGAAGGTCAGAAGGAGATGCATTGTGTCTTAGAGGAAGCATATGACTGGGTGCCTAGAGAGGAGTGGTGGTATTGTATGAGGAAGTCGGGAGTGTCAGAGAAGTATGTAAGAGTGGTACAGGATATGTATGAGGGTAGTGTGACAGCGGTGAGGTCTGAGGTGGGAGTGATGGATGCATTTAAGGTGGAGGTGGGATTATATCAAGGATCAGCTCTGAGCCTTATATTATTTGCAATGGTGATGGACAGCTTGACAGACAAGATCAGACAGGAGTCCCAGTGGACTATGATGTTTGCAGATGACATTGTGATCTGTAGTGAGAGTAGTGAACAGGTGGAGGAGACCCTGGAGAGGTGGAGATATGTTCTAGAGAAAAGAGGAATGAGGGTCAGCAGGATTAAGACAGAATATATATGTGTGGGATGAGTGGGAGGATAGAAGAATGGTGAGGATGCAGGGAGTAGGGGTGGTGAAGGTGGATGACTTTAAATACTTGGGATCAACAGTTCAGAGTAATGGTAAGTGTGGAAGAGGTGAAGAAGAGAGTACAGGCAGGATGGAGTGGGTGGAGAAGAGTGTCAGGAGTGATTTGTGACAGACAAGTACCAGTAAGAGTGAAAGGGAAGGTCTACAAGAGGGTAGTGAGACCAGCTGATATATGGGTTGGAGACAGTGGCACTGACAAAAAGGCAGGAGTCAGAGCTGGACGTGGCAGAGTTAAAGATGTTAAGATTTGCACTGGGTGTGACGAGGGTGGATAGGATTAGTAATAAGTATATTAGATGGTCAGCCCAGGTTGGAAGGTTTGGAGACAAAGCCAGAGAGGCAAGATTACGTTAGTTTGGACATGTGCTGAGGAGGGATGCGGAGTATATTGGGAAAATTAAGGTGTCAATTAAGTAATTACTCAATATTTGGCAATGTATAAAATGGTTGAGTAGAAACAGTAATAGCATTCTGAAGAAGTTCGTAAGGACGAAACCTAGGTCAATAAAGAAGTTATTACTGCAGATTTCGTGTGGCGTTTATCGTTTTGTTGGTTGGAATATAAGTATCTTTTTTCTCAGATTTGCATTTGTTTCATCTCCTTATTGGCATCGACTACACCTTGCTTCAATTCCAACAAGTTGTAGTTAAGTTTTTGGTTATTAGTTATATGGCGAGCGAGAGTGGTTCGGTGGATGTCGGGAGTATGTTACAGCAGATAAGTGAAACTTTACAAGAACATTCGGTTCTTATACAGAAATTACTTACAAAAGAAGCAGAGAACTTAATGCAAACAGGGGAAAGTTTGGGTTTCCCGCTTACACAACCAACGCCACCTAGTACAACAATGCAAGGTAACTTTGATAATAATGGTAAAGAAAAAACTGTTATAGATGTGACTAGCTGGAAAACTAATGCCTACAGTTTTCAGAGTGGACATATCAAACAAACTTCAACAGTAACAGTTGTACATGAATCAGAACCAATGCAAGATATGTTGCGGACATTTGAGAAAAAATTGTTTAAATTAAAACGAACACAATTAGAAAACAGTTATTTGTCACGGAACATTGAATTGGGTATAATTCCCAAAGGTTTACGGCTTTGGAGGTATCCAAGCGGCTGTGAACAAAATGTCAATATGTTAAAAGACTTACATGCTTTATTTGATAATTGTGGCATCCGGTTAATGGAAATCATGGTGAAGCATAATGATATCAAAATCGAGGAATTACTAATCCAACTTGAAGAGTTAAATTTGAATATTTCTAAAGATCTCCTCTTTGAGCATGCTTATGACCAATACACGCATATTATATCAGATGTCACACTCTGTTGTGATACTATTTTCCAGAAGAAAAATCATAAAATCCAACGGGACATTCACAGATATGCACAACAGCAAGCATACCCCAAATCGGGTGGTTCCACAAGTCAACACCATGGTAACCAACAACAGCATGTGTCGGCAACTATTGATGACGTCAACCCGCCGTATGAGGGGGATGATGACAACATCGGCAATGAGGGTGTAGAGAGTATAGAAGAAGGCGTCAGGCGTTCGGACAGATTGAAGAATCATAATGAAGTTACAATCCCACAAGAATTTCATAAAACAGGTGCCAGACCGAAACAGACTTTTTTGGGACTTACAGCAGGCAAGAAACGGAGAATGTAACGACAAGGTTTGCTGGCGAGGTGGAAGCAAACATTGAGTCGGTCAATGCACGGGGACTTATTGATTATTTACAAATGTATGAGCTGGACTATCATGACAACGTAGTGGGTAAGCCCCAACCAGATTTTCAGAACAATTTTTTCGAAGACGAATGTGAAAACATTCATAATTCTCTGACGACTTCTAATGTTTTAATTCCTGTAGTCCATGCAACACATGACAACATTGGTAATTATGAAATGAATAACAATGATAATTTTAAGACAGAAATGTATCATAGGAATGAGTATAACATGAATGATGACTATTACTCAATTTAAGCATATACCAATACAATGAAGACAGGGTTGGTAATGGTATGAATAATGTGAATACAATAAGTGTAGACAAGTCCATATGTGAATATGCAACGGACTATAATAATGTAGTTAATTTTCATATAGATTGCAATCCAGACCACTATATTTATGGAGATGATAATAATATACAATCAAATATTATAAATGTAGAAGAATCATCGAATATAGATATTGTATTAGATTGTAGTGATAATTTTTTTCTAAGCAATCCACATATAATAATGAATACAAAGCAAGACTTTAAAGTATATAATTATTCTTCACAGAGCATTACAGTAGAACATGCTGATTTATTTTCCAAAGGGTTTAACTATGTCCCATGTAAAAAAGGTAATATGGTAGAATCTATATTAGATTTGAAATTGTTTTCACGGAAACTTAATTTAAAAGCATATTTCAACAACAAAATCGAATGTCAAAGTGTACAAGACAAGATGTTTACAAAACCCAGTTTATTCAATCCTCCCATGAATGAGGAAATTTTGTATTTTGAAAGGAGAAGTGAATATGATGTAAGGAAATTTTATAAGAAATATAAGCAAAATAAACATTTCAATATTACGAAACTAGAAGGGAATTTACTTAAAGAAATCAAAAATGATCCAAAATTAAGAATTATGAGGCCTGACAAAGGCAATGGCATAGTCATACTGGACTATAACGATTATAGTTCATATATGACTAACATGTTATTAAGTAACACATATGTAGAAGTAAGTAAGAACCAAGTACATATAGCCTATAAAAGAATAGAAGGTATGTTAGATGACATGTTATACCAGGGGAGTATCACTGAAAAAGAACATGAATTTTTAAAAAATTAACATCCAGTTATCAGTGGTATTTTCGGAATACCAAAAATACACAAAGGCCTTGACAATTTGGAATTTCGACCTATTGTAGATGGAAATAGAAGTGTAACATGCAACATAAGTCAATATTTGGATCATTTTTTTAAGGAAAGTATGAAATGTTATACTTATATAACTAAGGACTCATGGGATTTTTTGAGTAGACTTAACAAAATAGTTATGAAAAATGAATATACCTTTATGACAATAGATGTTGTTAATTTATTTACCACCATACCTCATGATATAGGCCTTTTATGGCTAGAAGAACAATTGTTCGAAACTCATCTTTATGAACAAGATCAAATTAATGTCCTTATAAACTTGATGGAAATAGTACTCAATAATAATTATATATATTTTGAAGGAAGTTATTACCAACAAGTAAATGGCGTAGCCATGGGGGCACCATGTGCCCCCATGTACGCAAATTTAATAATGAGTTATTGGGAACAACATTATCTATTTGGAACAGATTTTGGTAAACATCTTGTAATGTATACCAGATATTTGGATGACATATTTATTATATGGGATCGAGATAAATATATGTTGGAAAAATTTTTGGAATATATTAATACTACAGTAAAATTTTTAAGATTTACATATAATGTCCAGGTGGATAAAATCAACTATTTAGATGTGGATATTATATATAATAAAGATGTGAATATTTTGCAAACACAAATACATAGAAAATCCACCTTTTCTAATGCATACTTGCATTTTGATAGCTGGCACCCTGACCATCAGAAAAAAGCCATTGTGAAAGGGCAGATGGTCAGGGTGGCCAGAATGGTAAGTGAAGAGATGGAATTTATAAAAGAATTAAAATACATCATGCAATTATTCATGAATAGAGGATACCCAGAACAATTTTGTGTCAAAATATTTAATGAAGTGAAAAATAAAAGACAAAATGGGACATATACGGCAATATTAAAAACAGGTTTATTACACACAAATACACTGGGCAATGAAAGTACAATGGAAAAAATAACTATAATAATATTCCATTGTATATTATCAAATTTGATGATTGTTTCAAAGAAATAGAAAATATTATAAGGAGAAATTGGGAGTTTTTTGTTAATGATAAAATAGGGAGACATATTTTCAATGGCCCGATAAAATTTGTGTATAAAAAGAGTCCCTCTCTCAAAAATATATTGGAAAATAAAATAACTATTGAAAAATATCATAATGGAAGAGAAGGGAATTTCAAATGTGGAACATGCAGTATATGTAGTTATATATATTATTCAGGTAGAGAAATAGTGATCAATGGGTGTAACATCAAAATAAAAGGACATTATAATTGTATAACCAAAAATGTAGTATATATAGCTTTATGTCAGCAATGTAAAGCCTTTTATGTTGGTAAAACAAAAAGGAAATTTAAAGAGCGGATTAAAGAACATTTATTAGATATACAGCATAATAAAAATAGTAATGCTCTTGCAAGACATATTATAGAATACAAAGATCATAAATTCAAATTCATGGTCATTAATCAAATCCAACAGGATCCACAAGGTAAAATAACGATGTACCATTTGGATATGGAAGAATTAAAATGGCAAATTTATTTAAATTCATGTATTCACCCGAGAATTAATGAATATATGACCATTATGCCACTATTGAAATTAAATAGAATATATAATAAATAAAATGTGGCATTCATTATTATCATTATTATTGCCATTTTTATGTATAAAGATACATTTTACATAGTATATTAATATATAAGTGATATACACTTTATATGTTGGCTCTATATTATGTGGATTGCACACTATATTATTATAAAATATAATTTATTTGCACTTATACAGTAAAGGAATTTAAATCAATTGTTTTGTAGATATTGGTTTGTATTGATGGCAACGCTGTCTTCATGGTATTCAAATATATTTAATGTTTATTTATGGTATAAAAATAATAATAATTGATGTGTATGCATATTAATATTTTATAATATGTGTTATAGTTGGATTAGTGAGATAGGCATATGTATATAATAGATACAATAGATACATATTATAATAAATACATCAAATGTTATATATTTATATGGTACATAACACAAAAAGTTTCATATATGTATATATAATAGTTAGCATTTTTTAAATAAATTCTTTATTTATGTATAAGCAAACAATAGTATATTTTACTAGTAGTTTTTAAGTAATAAGTGACAAAATTTTATTAAAGTTTATATAGAAGAGTTAGGAATGTATATGCCATGTATAGATATGTAGTGAATTTCAACAAAGACATTTCCTTTTTAAAAATTTTTGGAGGGAAATTAAGGTGTCAATTAAGTAATTACTCAATATTTGGCAATGTATAAAATGGTTGAGTAGAAACAGTAATAGCATTCTGAAGAAGTTCGTAAGGACGAAACCTAGGTCAATAAAGAAGTTATTACTGCAGATTTCGTGTGGCGTTTATCGTTTTGTTGGTTGGAATATAAGTATCTTTTTTCTCAGATTTGCATTTGTTTCATCTCCTTATTGGCATCGACTACACCTTGCTTCAATTCCAATATATTGGGAAAAAGATGCTAAGGATGAAGCTGCGAGGTAACAGGAAAAGAGGAAGGCCTAAGATAAGGTTTATGGATGTGGTGAGAGAGGACATGCAGGTGGTTGGTGTGGCAGAGCAGGATGCAGAGGACAGGAAGAAATGGAAACAGATGATCCACTGTGGTGACCCCTAATGGGAGCAGCCGAAAGAAGATTTGTGTACTTAGGGTTCATTTCATCCAGGAAGGGAAAATGTTACTGTGGGAGGCACATTCCACATAAAGACTGTTACAATAATTATTTGTTTTGTCTAGGTGCTCACATGACCATACCCAGTATACCATTTGCCAGGCCTTTGTGCCTAAAACAATATGCAGCCATCTGCTCTCTCTCCCTTTTGATATATCATGATGTCTCAAACTTTTGACCCAGGGTACCATGGCCGAGTCAGCCCACCCTGAGGTACAGCCATCTTTCAAAAAGAAGACCAAGAAGTCTCTGACTCTGCTACTGTGTAGTATCTGCTGTTTGTCTCTTTTAAGGTGAGTAAAGACCTCAAAGACCATCCAGTGCAGACACTTGTTTCTTCTGCAGTGACCCTATTGGAGGCCAGCATGGAACTGGCCTCTTGCACATTCTCTGAGGCATTGTAGACATACAGAGTAGTCGTTGAGAGGGAACCATGTCTAATAATTTCTGAAGGGTCTATGGGGATTCCCAGATACTTATAAGGGAAGAGGTCCCTGGTATCTTCATTGAGTCTAAGCATGGCTTGCCCCTCCTAAGTTGGTCAAAGTAGACGTCCCACTATGGAAAAAGCAGAAAACTAAGCACATCCCTCCCTTTGATAAGAATCCTCAGAGGGAATGGCAGGATTTTACCTGGGACTTTTTCCTTTCCCAGATGACCTAAAGACCACCTCAAGGGGTGTCTGTTCCTGCTTCTCCTTGGTCCTATATTCCAGAAAAAAGGACTAGGGAGTCTGATTATTCAGACATGGAGGTGGATTCTGGGAAGAGTCATTGACCTACTCCTCACAAGTTACCACTCCTTTAGACTATGGCTCTGAAAAAGAAGATTCCCTTTGAGGAGTTGTCCTTTGGAGAGAGAGTAGTTTGCATGATGGATCTTTTAGGGGGGTTGCTCACAAGTCTCTAATATTCAAAAGTGGTATTATGGGTTGTTGCAGATGGAATCTCCTACACCTCCTGCCCCCCCCCCCTGTGCTGGGTGCCTTGTTGGATACATTTGCTGCTGACTCCTTTTTGCTCCAGATTCCCAGCCTCTGACCCCTAACAAACTTGACCATTTCTATAAAGTGTCTGAGGCTTTTAAGTACTTCTATAAGTGCCCTTAGACTCTGTTGTAATCTCTCTGCTGACTAGCCTTTCAAAAGCCTTTCTTTTGATCAAGGTATTTTGGGCTGTGGAGAGGCTGGGAAAAAGTGCACAATTCTGACACCTTGGCCTTCAGGGCCATTGATTATCAAGGAGGGGAGGTTGTCTAACCTTCCTGACTCTGTAGGAAAAACTGTTGACCTCTCCTTATTAAGTTCCACTTTTCAAGTTCCTCATCAGTCCATCAAATGCAGTTATGATGCAGCTGATGCATCCTCTAGAGCTGCTACATCTGGTACTGTTATGAAGACGTACTCTTGGCTTCACCTGATGATATTAAGGCCAAGTTTCTGTATGTTCCTTTGGACATTCAGAATCTGTTTGATATACCTGCTGCTGATTTATTTAAGACTGTACAAGACAAAGGTAATGTGATGCAGGATCTTGTTTCTCCCATATCCAAATTTCAGAGAAACTGCCCTTCTAAGTCCTGCTTTGTGCATAGGCAACCCAGTCAACCTTCTGAAAGGAAGAGGGTTCCTATGTGTATTTTTTGCTGATAACCTCATCCAGACTTCTAAAACTCAAAATCCCCTTTTCGGGACAAATGTGCCTTTATCTGACATATTTTCTCCCCTTTCCCCTGGCCAGGTTTCCCTTCCCCTCAGGCGTTCTCTATCACTTCTTGTCTGGTAACAGATAACTACAGATTCTTGAGTTCTGTCCATTATCCATCACAATTATTTTATTGTATGAAATCCCGTCCCCCAATCTCAGGCTTTTCTCAGCCTCCTCTGGACCAACTTCCTCATTTTTGGGGAGTTTTGAAGGCTTTACTGGATCAGGACACCATTCAACCCTTTCCTGCATCCCAAAGGAGAACAGGGTTTTATTCCAGAATGTTTCTGGTCCTCAGAAAAGAGGGATCCTGGAGACCAGTCCTAGATCTTTCATTCCTGAATACCTTTCTAAAGATTACCTCCTTTAGGATGCTTTACTGGAGACTTCATTTCCCCTCTTACTTCCACAAGCCTTTCTGGTATCCCTAGACTTAAAGTACACCTATCTTCATATTCCCATTTTCCATCTTTTCCAGAGGTTTTTACATTTTTCTGTTTCTTCTTCACATTTGCAGTTTTCTGTTTTGCCTTTTGGTCTTTCTGTCTCCTCAAGGGTGTTCATCAAATGCCTGGCCTTGTCGTAGCCATTTGCAAACCTCGGGGAATCCAGATATTTCCATATCTGGGTGATCTGTTTCTTCAGGCTATATCCCAATCAAGGCTTTTGCAGGATCTGAACTTCACCACACTTCTTTTGTGCAATCTGGAATTCATCATTAGTATCAAGAAGTCCAGTCTGATGACTTCTCAAGACTACATTGTTCTGAGATGCAGAATTCATACCATTCCAATGTTGGCCTCTCTTCCTTCATCCCTGGTTCTGTCTCTGACAACCTACTTTTAGCCACTGCTTCTCCTTTCTCATTTTGGCAAGAGAATTTTGCAGAATCCTAGGGTTCATAGCATCTACCATTCCCCATGCTTTCCTTTGCCAAATTTCACTTGAAGAAACTTAAATGGAATCTAAAAATAGTATGGATCTTGCATTGTCATCCTCTGGAGTTTCCAGTTCCCTTATTTCCTTGTCTCAAACTCGAGTTGCACAGGTAGGTTCAGCAGGAACAACCTTTTCAGACTACTATACCTATTCTAGAACTGTACACAGATGCTTCTGATCTGGGGTGTGGAGCCTCTTCCAATAATCTGAGGGTTTGGGGTCTCTGGCTTCTTTATCAGAGGTCAGATCACACCAACAGAAAGGAAATGAGGGTGTCATTCTTGCTTTTCTGGACTTCCATTCTCTTTGGTTTCTGGTTCCTTTAAAGGTCTTTATTGACAACAC
Organism: Protopterus annectens; assembly: GCF_019279795.1. Lineage (NCBI taxonomy): Eukaryota > Metazoa > Chordata > Ceratodontiformes > Protopteridae > Protopterus > Protopterus annectens. The sequence continues at coordinate 1,746,646,082 of NC_056731.1, forward strand.
CACAGTCATGTGGTACATCAACAAACAAGGGGTGCAAGGTCTTATCATCTTTGCAGACTAGCTCTCCAGGCCTGGGATTTGGCTATCTGCAATCAAATAACTCCTCAGGTTATTTACATTATTTCAGAACACAACCGTGTGGTCTCACACAACCTCATGAATGGATGCTTCACAGAAAAATGTTTCTGGACATAGCACATTGGTGGGATATTCCTCAAGAGGATCTTTTTGCCTCTCTGAACAGGTAACTTTCTTGTTTTTGTACCATAGTACCAAGTTTGACTTGGAAGGTGGGTGCCATGTCTTTCTCTTGTTAGAAGTTTCTGTATGTTTAACCTTCTTTTCATCTTCTCTACTCTCCAGTGTCTTGCATAAGGTCAGAAAATACTCTAAAAACCTTGCTGGTGACTCCCTTTGGACCTAGATAGCAATGGTTCCCCCTCCTCTTTCACCTGGCCAGTGGGAATCATAACCAGCTACCTAACCTGATAGGTCTTCTCACACAAGACAGGGGTCACTCATTCCCCCTCTCTTGTCCACTCTTCAGTTGGCACTTTAGGTGATAGGATTTTGATCCCATTCAGACACCTCTTTTCTAAGGACATGCTTAGGGTACTGCAGGAGGCCAGGAAACCCACTACTAGAAAATCCTATATGACTAAATGGAAGTGATTTTTCTGTTTGGTGTCTTAAGTATCATCAGGATCCATTCTCAGCGGGGGTCCATTTGGTCCTTTCTTACTTGTGTGACCTGCACCATGCTGGCTTGAGATATTCTTCTGTTAAAGCTCACTTGTCAGCAATCTCTGTTTGTCTGCCTTTGAACTCACTGTTGGCCGCTCGCTTTGAAGTCAAACAATTCCTTAAAGGTGTCTTACATATCAGGCCTCCAAGGAAGCTTATTACTTCCTTTTGGGACTTTAATTTTCTTCTTGACAAATTGACTCAGGCTCCGTTTGAGCACGCTTATTTGTCTTCTTTGCAAGATTGTGCCTGGAAGACCATTTTATTAGTTGCCTTCACTTCAGCCAGGAGAGTATCTGAACTTCAGGCTCTAATGTCATCTCTTCCCTTTTGATTTTTCATAGGGACAGGATGTCAGTAGGTACTAATCTTTCTTTTGTGCCCATGGTTGTCAGTGAGTTGTCTCTTAATCAGTCTATCTAGCTTCCTTTGTTTTTTTCTTTCTTGCAATCTGCTATTGAGAAGGTTCTTCATACCTTAGATCTACATGGGCAACTCAGGTAATATTTGATTAAAACAAAAGATATCCATTAATCTGATCAACTTTTTGTTTCTTTTACTTCCAGGGGATTATGTTTGGTGGTTTCTAAGCAAACCATTTCCTCATGGATTTCTAAGGTAATTTCCTTTTGTTATTCTTTTCATGTTAAACAGCTTTCTGCTTTAGTTTAAGCACACTCAGTGAGGGCAGTAGCCACTTCTCAGGCTTTCTTCAAGGATTTAGATACTAGGTCCATCCTTGAAGCTGCTACTTGGTCCACTGTCCACATTTTTACTAAACATTACAAGTTGGATCCCATTTCCAGGGCTAGTGCAGGATTTGCCAGTGCTATCCTTCATGGGTTTGTACAGGGCTATTCTGTGCCTTCCTCCTCTCATCCTTTACAGTAGCCTTGGTACTCTCTCATAGGTGATGAGTACTGCAATAGTGATATAGAAGGACATAACATTGTGTAAAATCTTACCATAACAGTAGATGTCCTTCTATGGTGGCAGCTTGGCTCAGGCTGTAAGGATTCCAGGTGTTTCTGTACCTGGGCAATTGGCTCCTCACCACTTACACAAAAACATCTTTCATCAAGGCTCAAGACTCCTTACTCTGGTTGTGTCTTTCCTTAGTCACTACAGTGAATCACAAAATCTCTATTCTGGAACTAGTAGCAGAGTTCGAATTTATAGGCTGCCATTTAGATATGGTGTCTCAGCCAAACTCCTGTTGTCCAGACTAACCTCCTTTTGCTTGCAGGATTCTCATATTCTTCAGGTTTTCAAACCTCCACAACGGTGGTTCTATGTCTCCTTGAGCATATGGCAGCTTCTATCTGTCTAGTTCCTCTGGCAAGGTTTCATATGAGAGTGTTGTACTGGACTCTAGCAGGTCAGTGGTTCGACTTCACCTGTCCTGTGATTTTCCAGTTTATCTGACAAACATTTGTTACTTCCACATTCCGTGGTGGTTGGACTCACCACTGGTAGCTGCAGGGTGACCTTTCATTTTTCCTCATCACCAGGCCACAGTCACTGTGAATGCTTCCTTTCTGGAGCGGGAGGTATTTCGAAGGAAAGACTGTTCAAGGGACTTGGTCAAGCTTCAAGGCCAACCTTCACATCAATGTCTTGGAGAAGAGGGCAGTCCTCCTAGCATTGCAGGGATTTTCGGGAACATCATGCCAAAGGTGTCATTGCCATCCAAACAGACATTTTTATGGTTTGGTACCTGAACAAACAAGAGGAAACTTGTTCCTATCCCCTTTGTTGAGAGGCCTGAGAGTTGGGGAATTGCAGATGTCCTTTCAGCAGTTTTGGACTGCAGTGCATGTCCCAGGGAATTCCAGTATTCTGGCAGACAGTTTAAACAGGAATATTCACTTACCTCACAAGTGGTCCCTGAACCCAAAGGTAGTGGCTCAGCTTTTCTGTTCCTGTGATCTTTTTGCTACCCCATCCATCACAAATTGCAGCGGTTTTTATGCCATGATCCCTTTCGAGGGGCAGTCACCCAAGGATGTTCTTCTCAATACTTGACCCCGGGCATCTGATATACCTACTGCTGGATAATCAAGTTTCTTTAGCATGCAGCCCATTGCAGAGTGACTGCTATCCTCATTGCTCCATTCTGGCTCCAACAAGTGTGTCTCCCCTTACTTTGGCCTCACCTACATCACCCTCCTTCAGTGCTAGATCTGCTCCTGGGGATCTGATCTGCAGACTGTGATGTATGCCTTTGCCCAACCTCTGCTCCTTCAGATTGACCTCATAGTTTCTCCAATACCAATGATGACCAGGAATCCCAGGCTTTCTGACATAGTTATTCATATTCTTTCATCATTTCAGAAACCCTTCACTAGGAAGGTATATGCCAGTAAGTGGAAACATTTCTCCATTTGGGCCTCTTCCAAAGGATTAGATCACTTTTTGGTCCCTTTGGATGCTATTCTAGACTTTTTGGCTGGTCTTTTTCATTCTGGTTTGAATTATTCCACCATTTCCAATTTCCACATTGGTAGAGATAATCATAGCTCTCAACCTCTTAGTACAAGAAATCTGGACAAAACCATAAATAACGGGATGACAAAGCCCCCAATATAGGGACAAATTATAAACATTGCTCGTATAAACGTAGAAAATTGCCAGAATTAAAGGTTTTGTGTTATCATACATTTTCTGAAGGATGTGAAGCCTGAAACCTAAATGACTGTCATTATTTAATTACTTCAATTCTCAATGATTTGCCAGAAAGTCACAAATTTTAAGAGGAACAGACCAAAAATAAGAGCCAAAAATCTGGACATTCTGTGAAAATCTAGACAGTTGAGCGGTATGGAGATAATGTACATTTGGCTGCTCTCAAGCTGTCTAGCCTTCTTGAAAGATACCTTTTGTTGTGGTCCACCATTCAAGATTTGGTACCTCCATGGAATCTTCTACTAATGCTATAAATGCTTGCTGGCCCTCCTTTTGAACCCTTCAGCTGCAGTTTGTCATGGAAGACCCTATTTTTTGTGGTTATTACCCCCACCAGAAGGGTATCTGAGTTGCAAGCACTATCCTGTGTTCCTTCTTTTCCATATTTTTAAGCTGCAAGAGTCTCATGACCATTTATTTCTTGCCACTACCCACTTCCAGGCTATACCCCTTTTTCCAGGAGAGCAAGGCTAGTCAGTCCTGAGACAAATTTGTATATACCAATCCAGTTGTCCTATTTCCATCTGAAGGATGGTAGTCTATCACATTTACTTAACCTGAAGGGTTCAAAAGGCTCTCTGTAATCAATCTGTCTCTTCAGCATGTTTTATTTATTTGCTGGTAAAGAGTTAGGTATTTATGAAGCAATCAGACTTGCAGAGATACAGGAGATTCAGGACATCTAGATCTCTAATGACATGGAAGGCAATGAATAAATCTCTCCTCAAAGGTCAAGGGATACTAAATATAGGGACAGTCCTTCAAGTCTTTTTTAGTGGCTCATTGTAAGCCCATGATCTTCTTGGTTAGGTACCTCTGGAGTTTTTTTAGTTGTTTAATATCCTTAGTAAAGTACAATATGAATGGGGCATTTTACTCAATAATTAGTTTAGTTGTTACTGAATACAAGTGGACAATAACCTCTTTAGACCTAGATGATATTCCATTGGCAATTAACTCTGTTAAGCAGAAAGATTTTCTGGCAACTACTATCACATAACAATCAAAAGAGAGGGAGTTATAAACCTATATTCCAAAGTCCTTAACTACATTTTTTTTCATTTTGTAGTTGGACATTGTCTATACTCTATGCCGAGGGGAGGGAGTTGTCTATCAAATGTGGTGATATTGCACATTTTTGCATTTAATTTGAGGCTTTTTTAGTACACCAGGTATTGAAAAGTGTGAGTTTTAGCTAAAGAGTTTGGGTAATCAGAGAAGGACTTGACTGTACCTCCCAATTGTCAGCCACCTTTAGATTTGGTTAGCCAGAGGTCCTAGTTCCTGGTCTGGAAATCAGAAAAGAAAATGTTAAAAGGTGAAGGTCCCTACACTGAGCCCTGGGGGGAACCACTTTCATACATTCTGATGAGGCATCTGCTACTTAAATTGTGTTTTCTGTCCATCTTACCATGTCAAGATATATAAAGCATTTATCTTACTTAACAGTGCCTGCATGGAGTATAGTATTGAATACCTTGTACAGGTCAAGATATACCATGTAAACAGCATGACCAGTTTCAACAGCCTGTGCAACTTTCTCAAAGAAGTTAACCACATTCAATAGACAAAATCTTCCCTTGACAAAGCCAAAGTACAGATGGTCAAAACCTAATAAAATTTCTGGTATCACAGTTTGTGGTCAGTTATAGTATGTTCCATGGCTTTACTGATGAGGTCTGTTAGGCTGATGGATCTATAAGTTCTGGGTTTGGAGTAAGACTACCCTTATATTTGAGGATTGTCACTGCAGTGTGATAAACTTCAAGAACAAAAGCTGTAGCTAAACTTTGGTTAAACAGTTTTAGATGTGGCTCTGTGATGGCATGCTTGGTGTTATTTAGTAAACATCCAGGTATGTTTCTCAGACCCCATGTAAAAGCTATTTGTGGTCTCAATATAGCACCTTCAGTGCATATTCCCTTGTAGTAGGGGGTATAAGGGATTCAGAGATTTCTGGATTTTGGGTAGAAGTCTCAGGCCTAAAATTAGCCTGAATTTATTTAATAATATGTAGGCAACAGCTGTTGGGTTGGAATGGTTTGAATAAGTTTACTGCAATATTGGGTGGTGGCCATTAGATTCGTAATGTAGCTGCCTACCTAAACATTTTTTCTCCTTATTACCTCAAACCATTCCCAATGGAATCCAATCAGGTTATATCGGCTGTCACCAAAAGTAAAATTTCCTTGGTCACCAATGTTTCTAGCTCCTTTTTTAACTAAGTGCTAAACATCGTATAACATAACTACTCTTTAAGTTCTTCAGCCTTCAGGCTATCTACAGGCTTTGTCTCAGCAACTTGGAATACTGCCACTGTGTTACCTCTGCATAAATGTACCTCCTGACTGGATCAAGTAACTGTACAACTATAGTTGGTACTGGATGTGTTTGCAAGGTCATGAGTGTATAATTGCCAAACCGATCAACAATTCCATTGGTAACCTTCAAGCCCTTAACCCACACCAGTTGGTCTTGCAAAAGGTATATTGTCTACTTAACTTGGATGACTTCTTTAACAGGATCATTAAATACTGCCAATACTGCCTATCTTGACCTAGGCAAGATTTTGGGCACCATCTCCCATGCTGGCATTATTGATAAGCTCTTCATTCTCAATACCAATCCATTTGCATTCTGCTGTATATAAAACTGGGTCATTGATAAGACTCGGCAGTGAAAGTGTCAGATTCCTTCATTTATCAGAGTAATGTTACTAGCTGTGTCCCCCAGGTTTTGTACTGCACACCCTCCTTTTCAGCATCTACTTTTCCAAAGTTAAACCAAGCATCATTTTGTACATACATGTGTTGACTATTATAAACTGGGTGTAGCTATCAAATCTCCTTCATTTACCAAAACTCTGCCAATAGGACCTGGGTCAAACTAACGCCTGGCAGGCCAGTCATGGGCTAATACTAAATGAAAAATACTACTATGTTACCTTTGTAAAACCATTTCTCCATTCTGTTGTCATGTTTCTGACACTCCCCTTAAAGCAGACACTCATTAGAGACATTGGCAACTGTATTATTAATAATAATTTTTTATTTGACCATCACATTTTCATTGCAGTGAAGAAGGTCTGTCTTGTTCAGTTTATCTGCTGAGGTATATCTGCTATTTCCAAAGAGATCATAATCCCAGTGCAATCTTCCATTATTTGACCTAGTATGGAATGCAGTGCCTCTTTTAGGATGCAACTATCTAGACACTCTGATCAACCTGAAAGAACCCCTAAAATGCCTGTCCAAAATGGTCTCTTGCTTAAGGAACATAATCTATTCTGGAGTATTGAGAATAGTAACCACAATATCCAAAAATAAAACATTATATACTAATTTCCATGGTTTATTTTTATTATTAGTTCTTTTCTAGTACTTTTTTTTATTCTATTTCTACTTCTTTTCTCTTATAATGATGCATGATCATATGTTTATTATTTTTCTTTCTTTTTTCCCCTTTCATTTTTCCATTGCTTCAGTTTTATTTTCTATGTTTTTATTTCTGGTGATTTTTTTGTGTGTAGTTGTTTCTCATTTCTTTGTTTTTGTTTGTCTTGTTGCTTCAGTCCTCTTTTTTCATGCCATATGATATATCTGTGAGCTTCATAACTGTGAGATGATTACCAAATTATATATATATATATATATATATATATATATATATATATATATATATATATATAGTTTTAGCTCAGCGGGTCCTGTTTGGGTGTCCTGCAGACTACAGCACCAGAAATGAAAAGTAGAGACTTTTTGCTGATCTAAGTACCTTTTCTAGCTTTCTCTTAACTGTTTTTGCTTATTACACTTTAAAAAGACATTTTTACTGTGGTTCTGTTGTATTTCTGCTGCATTTTACTGCTAAATCATTTTATTGTGTGTGCGCTTGATTTTTCTGCTTAAAAGTTAATTTAAACTGCATTTAGTACTGTAGACATCACACTCAAGTGTGACAGCTTATTCTGAGCATTTTTACTGTTTAAATTGATTTTTGATGCTTAATTTCATAAAAAATCAAAAAAGCTAAAAAAATACCATTTGTACTGCTCATTTGCCGCCCTTTCCTATACTAGAATAGTCCGGATCTCAGATCTGCTGGTTTCAGGACTTTAGTCTGTGTTTCTGAATGGTCCAGACATTGTTGTGGTAGTGGGAGGTCTTTCTGCTTATTAGTGAGAGTGGTAAGCATTAGAGCAGCCTATCTGTCGCAAGAGGAGTGGTTTCCAGCTCTAAAATTAACCTTATTGGTCATTTTGGGCTGATTTCAATCCCTTTCAGCTTTCTGAGTTAAAAACCCTTGTTTACATGGGTTTGCACTTGTTTTAGCTCAGGGGATCCTGTTTGGGCTTCCTATAGACTACTACAGCAGCAGAAACAAGAAGGAGAGACGTTTTGCTGATCTAAGTACCTTTTTTAGCTTTCTCTTAACTGTTTTTCCTTATCACACTTTAAAAAGTTGTTTTTACTATGGTTCTGTTGTATTTCTGCTGCATTTTCTGCTAAATCATTTTACTGTGTGTGCACTTGATTTTTCTGCTTAAAAGTTAACTTAAACTGCATTTAGTACTGTAGGCATCACACTCAAGTGCAACAGCTTATTTTGAGCATTTTTACTGTTTAAACTGATTTTTGATGCTTAATTTCATAAAAAATAAAAAAAACTAAAAAAATACTATTTGTACTGCTCATTTCCCACCCTTTCCTATATTAGAATAGTCCGGATCTCAGATCTGCTGGTTTCAGGACTTTAGTCTGTGTTTCTGAGTGGTCCAGACATTGTTGTGGTAGTGGGAGGTCTTTCTGCTTATCAGTGAGAGTGGTAAGCATTAGAGCAACCTATCTGTCACAAGAGGAGTGATTTCCAGCTCTGAAATTAACCTTATTGGCTGTTTTGGACTGATTTCAATCCCTTTCAACTTTCTGAGTTAAAAACCCATGTTTGCATGGGTTTGCTCTTGTTTTAGCTTGGCGGATCTTGTTTGGGCATCCTGCAGACTACTACAGCACCAGAAATGAGAAGAAGAGACTTTTTGCTGAGCTAAGTACCTTTTTTGGCTTTCTCTTAATTGTTTTTGCTTATCACAGTTTAAAAAACTGTTTTTATTTTGGTTCTGTTGTATTTCTCCAGCATTTTACTGCTAAATCGTTTTACTGTGTGTGCACTTAATTTGTCTTCTTAAACGTTAACAATTTAAACTGCATTTAATACTGAAGGCATCACACTCAAGTGCAACAGCCTTTTCTAAGCATTTTTACTGTTTAAATTGCTTTTTGCTGCTTAATTTCATAAAAAAAAATACTATCTGTACTGCTTGTTTCCCAACATTTCCTATACAGGAATAGTCCGGATCCCAGATATGCTGGTTTCAGGACTTTAGTCAGTGTTTCTGAGTGGTCCAGAACTTGTTGTGGTAGTGGGAGGTCTTTCTGCTTATCAGTGAGAGTGGTAAGCATTAGAGCAGCCTATCTGTTGCAAGAAGAGTGGTTTCCAGCTCTAAAATTACCCTTATTGGCCATTTTGGCTGATTTAAATCCCTTTCAACTTTCTGAGTTAAAAGCCCATGTTTGTGCGGTTTTGCACTTGTTTTAGCTTAGCGGATCCTGTTTGTGCGTCCTGCAGACTACTACAGCAGCAGAAAGAAGAAGGAGGGACTTTTTTGCTGATCTGGCTACCTTTTTTGGCTTTCTCTTAACTGTTTTTGCTTATCACACTGTAAAAATTTGTTTTTACTGTGGTTCTGTTGTATTTCTGCTGCATTTTACTGCTAAATAATTTTACTGTGTGTGCATTTGATTTTTCTGCTTAAAAGTTAATTTTAACTGCATTTAATACTGTAGGTATCACACTCATGTGACAGCGTTTTCTGAGCATTTTTACTGTTTAAATTGCTTTTTGCTGCTTAATTTCATAAAAAAAAAATATTATCTCTACTGCTCGTTTCCCGCACTTTCCTATACTAGAATAGTCTGGATCCCAGATCTGCTGGTTTCTGGACTTTAGTCTGTGTTTCTGAGTGGTCCAGACCTTGTTGTGGAAGTGTGAGATCCTTCTGCTTATCAGTGAGAGAGGTAAGCATTAGAGCAGACTATCTGTCACAAGAGGAGTGTTTTCCAGCTCTAAAATTAATCTTATTGGCCGTTTCAGGCTGATTTCAATCCCTTTCAACTTTCTGAGTTAAAAACTAGTGTTTGAGCAAGTTTGCGCATTGTACAGTGCCACTTAGCTAGGGTTAAACTATTCCCAGTGCCATAAAGCCTGCTGTTCAGTTTTTCCCTTAGAACTAGCCAGATTCTTAATTTTTGCACTTAAATTTTCTTCTTCATGCTCAGCACTGGTTCAGAACTGTTGTAAGCACTAAATAAGCTACAAATTACTACAGCACTCAACCTTTCTCATTACCCAATGGATAATAGATTATTGTACTTATCCTCCTCAATTGCTTAGAGGAAATGTTCTAGTACTTACTTCCCTCACTTGTCTGGAGGAAACTAGTGATTACCCAGGCATGTCCAAGGGACAGCTCCCGGTGTTCTCTCCTGTCTACCTGATGAATCTGGGCATCTTGGGGCAATGTAGCAATTGCCTCATGTACACTGACAACCCTCTCCTCCTACTACCAAACACTGCAACTTGTGAGAGATGCATTTATCTAGCCAAATTGGTGGCAAAGCTCTCTCAACCCAAGACTGAACCTGTCAGTCAAGAGGAACAGGTAAACACTAGTACCACACCATGCTCAACACATAGTCCCACTAAACCTACACCACCAAAACCCACACATAGATACACAAAAACATTTGTGGAGGCTCTTAATAATAATCTGCTCAAGCAACAGAGACCTCCCATGCAGAAACGCAAGCAACCTCCACCCTTCAACATAACCCAAAAGACGCATAACCCACAGACTCAGTGTGCCACTCAACCACAGCCCATAAGGCAAAGCAACGTACCCAACACATTAGTCATAGGTGATGCTATTGTCAGGCACACTGATGTTCCACTCACCAGACTAGACAAGGAGAAGGTTACTGTTAGCTGCCTGTCGAGTGCTAGGATCCACCACATAACCCATGCACTCAGGACACTCCACAATAAGTACAAATATGATTCAGTCATTGTCCATGTTGGTTTGAATGACCTAAGATGTACCTCCCTGGACTACATGAAAAGAGACATGGAAGAGCTCTCCAATCTTGTAATCCAAGCAGGTATGACCCTAGCCCTGAGTAGCATCCTACCTTTGCCTAGAATGATACCGCAGTACAAAAACAAAATGATTGGCTTCAACAATTGGCTAAGCTTCTGGTGTCATTCTAAGGTGATCCAGTATCTATCTGCCTGGGATGACATGGTCGACAGGCCACGATGATTTGCCAGAGATGGCCTGCACCTGTTGCCCCTGGGATTCCAGATACTGGCTAAGGCTCTTGGTTCTCCTATAGTGCCTTTTTTAGGCAAGGTTCAAATGACAAACCCACCACCGTAACAGGTACAGGCAAACAAAAACTGAGGGTAATGCTACTCAATGCTAGAAGTCTAAACCTCAAAATGCACTCACTCGAGGCACTCCTTGAAATGGAGGACATTGATATCTGTGCTGTGACTGAAACCTGGTTCAAGACTCCAGAGAGCACCCCTGCATTACCAGGCTATAACTCATGCCATATCTTTTGGCCATCTAACCTGGACTGGAACACCAAAGCTGGAGGTGTGTCAATATTCATTAAGGATATCCACACCTCCAGGCTAGTTGCCCAATGTAATGCATCTGAAATTATCCAAGTGCAACTAACTCTGGGCAAAACTGCAATCCAAATTATAGCTTGCTACAGATTCCCCACCATGCCCCAGGATTCCCACTCTTCTTTTCTTGATATACTGGAAAATATTAGGGTTCAACCATACACCCTAATAATGGGCAATTTCAACTACCACACCATTAACTGGGAGAACTACTTATGTACCAACTCCTTTACTCAACACTTTCTAGAATTCATAAACACCAATGCCCTGGATCAACTTATCCACACCTTCACCAGGGGCAACAATATCCTAGACCTAGTCATTAGCAACATGAGTGACCAGTGTTCCAAGCTAATCACCATAGATAGCCACATCTCACCCCCACCCACCGTAAAAAATTTCTCCAAAGCCAACTTCATGCTTCTTAAGACAGAAATGGCAAACTTCAGGACACCCATGCAGATTTACAATACAATTATCACTGCAGAATTCTACACAAATGCACTCTATAAGCACTTAGACGAGTGCATGGATCGTACTATCCCTAACAGAACCAAGACGCTATCCTCCAAAAAAAGGAAGCCAGTCTGGTGGTCCCCTGCTATAAACAAACTCTACAACAGAAGGAAGAAACTGTTGCAGAAGAGAGTAAAATCCCATGAGTGGAGGAGCTCCCTGGTCAGCCTCAGTAAGAAGCTGAGATCCCTCATAAAATCCTCCAAACTGGTATGAAAACAAGCTTGCCACTGATTCTAAGGACAACCACAAAGCATTCTATAGCTATGTCAAGAATCTCAATGGCAACATCCAGGTCTGCTCCGAGTTACAGAACAATGGCACAAAATTTACAGATCCAACTGATATCACCAACATCTTGGCTGATAGATTCAGTGCTAACTTTACCCCCTCTCACCCCCTAAAGGGCCCATATCTATACTGGAAGAATGCAGAGCCCCTCCAATCACAACTGTGCAGGTAATAACTGCACTCTCCAAAGCCAAGAACACAGCTTCCATCGGACCGGACAACATCGCAGGCTGCGTTCTACACGAACTTCAGAATTAACTAGCCCTCCACCTAAGCACCATATTCAACCACAGCCTCACGTCAGGCTTTGTACCTACTGAATGGTGCACAAGCAATAGTTATACCACCCCACAAAGGGGGAGCCACCAGGAACTATTGCCCTATTAACCTGATGAGTCTGGTCTGCAAGGCCATGGAACTTATCATCAATGAACTCATAAACAAAGACATTGGTAACCTCCAAACTGTGGACCCCACCCAGTTCGGGTTTGTGAAAGGCAGATCATGCCTCCTGAACCTGATCAACATTTTTGAAACAGTCACTAAAGCCGTATACGAGGGTAAGGTAGTTCACACAGCCTATCTTGAACTCGCCCGGGCTTTGGACACCATCCCCCATTCTGGAATTATAGATAAACTCATTGAACTGGGTATAAATCCATACGTCATAAGATGGGTTGCCAACTGGCTCACTGACAGAACCCACACTGTCAAAGTTGCAGACTCCAAATCTGAATTCAAACCAGTGACAAGTGGAGTACCACAGGGTTCAGTCCTGGGTCCTCTCTAGTTTGGTATCTACTTCTCTGAAGTAAGGGCTAACACAGAGGACCTCTGGCTGATGAAGTTCACAGATGACTGCAAATTCGGTGCCATAGTTGAGTCCCCAAATGACGTTGACATCCTACAGAAGGGCCTCACTAAGATGGTTGCCTGGTGTCAGAGCCATGGCCTCAAGCTAAACGCAAAAAAGTGCATTATCATCCCCTTTGGTAAAAACTCTGTACCCATGAACTACCACATAGGCGGCAGTCCACTTAACACTGAGGGTGTGATAAGAGACCTTGGGACTCAGGTGGACAGTAGTCAGGAAATCCTTCTATGTGGCACACCTCATCATGAAAGGGTTCTCATCCAGGAAAAAAGAAGTCAGTGTTCCCCTCTACTCGGCCTTCATTAGACCCATTATTAAGTACAATGCCCCTTTTGTAATGTACCTCACAAGATATCTGCAACAGCTGGAAAGGCCACAGAAGTACTTCACAAACAGGATTATGGGCCTCAAACAAATGCCCTATGCTGACTGTCTCAAAAAAACTCCAGCTTTACTCCGTAGCATATCATCTACTCCGAGGTGATCTCTACCTAACATACAAAGCTATGTCAGACCCAGAGCTGTTGGACATGCTACACCAAATGAAATCCAAATCCCTCTGGGATACATGCTCTAGGGACCTAAACATTGTCACCACAATAAACAGAACATGCTGGAGGGATAGATTCCGGTCACAGAGACTTTCCTTACTCTGGAACAAGTTACCTATGTCAGGCAGAGTTTCTCATTGGCACTCTTGAAGAGAAATCTTGATGAGTGGATGGGAAATAGGAAATTCACCCCGGGGTTTCTTCTGTGGCTGTGCTCAACAGGGGCATAGGAAAATAACCTTTTTCAGTGGCAAAAGCCAGGGAATCATGTTGGCTAGGCTTACATAGGCCCTTGGGCCAATAGCCTAGTACCTACCTATGAAACTATGTTGTTCTTTTTTCGGCTTTTCCCGGTTAGGGGTGGCCACAGTGGAACTCTGGTCCGCTAATGATTGGCAGTAGATTTTTACAGTGCCGAGGTGCCAGCCCGATGCCCAACCTTCAACGAAGGCACGCCCATTTATGCATGTATTTCGAATGCCACTCGACCACGGGGAGGACATGCAGACTCCACACAGAAGGCGCTCCAGCCGAGAAGCGAATGGGAGAACCTCTTGCTGTGAGGTGACAATGCTACCACTGCACCCGAACCTATACATATATATATATATATATATATATATATATATATATATATATATATGGGACTACTACCGAAGATCGAAATTACACTATCTCGAAATTCCGGTAGTAGATGGCCACTAATGCGTTAGTGCACTTCACGAAAGTGTACTTTCACGAACACCACTAGAATGAACGGGCAATGTCCTCCGCTGTGGCGTGGTAGTCACGGACCTTAGGGTTAAGGCTTGGGTTAAGGATAGTGGATAGCCCTACTAGCTATCCATTATCCTTAACCCAAGCCCTAACCCTAAGGTCTGTGACTACCGCAACACAGTGGAGGACATAGGTCTGTGACTACTGCACCGTGGAAGACATACAATTTCCTCCACTGTGGTGCGGTAGTCATGGACCTTAAGGTTAGGGCTTGGGTTAAGGATAGTGGATAGCCCTACTAGCTATCTGCTATCCTTAACCCAAGCCCTAACCCTATGGTCCATAATCATTCGCTCAAGTGATGTTCGCGAAAGTGCACGTTTGGTGAAGTGCACTTTCGCGTTAGTGGGCATCTACTACCAGATTTCAAAATAGTGTAATTTCAATCTCCGGTAGTAGACCCATATATATATATATATATATATATATATATATATATATATATATATATATATATATATATGTGTGTATGTGTGTGTGTGTGTGTGTGTGTAAAATAGAGAGAGATTTTTAATTATTTAGTGAATTTAGATGGGCAGTATAGATATGTTGCTTTTCATTGAAACTTATTTAATTAGTGTAGTAATGCCATTATAAATACATGACTGTGTTTTTTTGTTGGGGGATTGCTTCTTCATGTGTGTTGTGCTCAGCATACCTGGTACTCATGTGTACTAACTCAGACTAACTTAACATAGGGTTTGGGTGCACTTTACGATGCTCAAGTCTCAAACTCAGTATGTATACATGGCATTGTACTGTTAGTGTCATTATTTTAAGGTTCTCAGTATCATTTTTGGTATTTCATTACGAACTTGTTTTCTGTGCTTTTTTTTTTTTTTTTTTTTTGTAGTTCTGGTTTTCAGTTCTTTTTTGTTAATGTAAGCCTTTAGTGTTTTGTTTGTATTTCTTCCTCAGTTCTTCTCCAATTTAACATTAGACACATTGTCCTGCTTTCTCAGTTTCTTTTTTCATTGTTTTTTTTTTGAGTTTTTCTTTACATTTAAAGAGTGTTTTAATGTTGTGCATGTTTAAAGTAGGGTGTTGTGTCAGCATTACCATTGGTTGTTATTGCCTTTATTACATGTGCTCAATGGAATTTTTTTTTGTTAGTGTTTTAGATTTGTTGATGTGTGTTTTGCAGCATTTATTTATTATTTTGTTTATTTATTGACATTTTTTTATCGGGAAAGTCCACTGGGCCACAGACAGCCCATTTTCAGTGGAGGCCCAGGGAGAAAAGCTCCAAGACATAAACTTACAAAATGCATTACTGAAATACAACAGTTGCAGTAAGGCATTATGAAAGAACAATGAATTCCAAGACAGGAGATTAAAATACATTATTAACAGTACAGTATTTGCAATGAGACAATACAAAAACAGATACTTAATACGATGATTGCAATGAAGTACATCATAATAGGCAAAAATGTAGCAAAAATAATGGGAACAATTTGAAAGAGCAGGTTCTTAGATATGTAGTATAGAGTCTATGTAGTAGAGTCTGAAATTGCAGGTTCTAAGATACAAAATGATTTATATGAGAATATAATACAAATCAGTATTTGAAGAATTACAAAGATCCAGTGGAAATTCAGGTGGAGGAGATTGATGAAAATAGTTAGGAGGTAGTAGAAGGAATCCTTGTAGATGATTATAGTCAGTAGAAGCATGGAGAAAAAAAGTTAGGCAAGTTCTGGTGAAGGTGTAGAACATGAGATGGAAATTAGACCACTTCAGGAGAAGCTATAGCATACAGAGAAAGTAAGGTTCAAGAGGGAAGTGGGGATAGAGATGAACAGGGCTAGATTTTTTATAGTGGGCAGCTGAGTCTGATTGGAGAAAAAGTCAGGTAATGGCTTAATTGGTGGCAGTATGTGGCTTTTTACAGTTACATATCCAGTTGGAGAGGATATGATCATGCAGGGTGGTTTTGAAGTTAGACAGATGTTCACTGTGAATAGAGGGAGAGAGACTATTCCGGGCTCTGGCCATGGTCGAAGAGTAGAGTAGTTTGCCTACAGGAAGGTTTGGTTTATGGATTTGGAGTAAGTGTAGGTGTTCTGAATGTAGTGGCCTGAGAGGGGAGTAGGGGATAAGTAAGGAGGTGAGGGCTGGGCAATCATGCGGTTTAAGTTTGTGTGAAGTGATTAGTTGCAAGAGTAATAGGTAATCAGGGAGTTCTAGCCATTGTAGTTTTCTTAATGAATTACAGTGATGGGAGGAGTTATGGCTGCCTGTGTCAAATCTGGCAATGTTGTAGCAAGATTCTAGTTTGAGTTTCAGGGAAGACTGTAGATTACTAAACAAGGGTGCGGCATAGGTTAGTGAAGGTAGGAGATAGGAGAGGGCTAATGCTTGTTTAGATGGTAAGGAGAGAAATTTGTTGTGTCTGTACATTAGCCCTAGTTTTTTATGGGTTTTATTAATATTGGATTGGATGTAACGGTCGAACTTGAGGTTTTTGCCTATTATGACTCCTAATAATTTGGTGTTAGTAACAAGTTCGATTTTAATGGAGTTTAGAGAGAAAATAATGAAATTTCATTGTTAAATTCTGTATTTATTTTGGGAGTAAATACCATAAACTTAGTTTTTTAGGGCTGCGAGAGAGATGATGTTTATGGGGCCAAGATTCTACTGTACTAAATGCTGTTTGTGTCATTTGTTGAAGAGATGCAAGATTGGGTGCAGAGCAGATGATAGTTGAATCATCTGCATACTGTACTAGGGAGGCATTTGGAATAGTTTGGTGCAGATTATTTATAAATATTTTAATAGAAGAGGTCCTAAAATCAAGCCTTGTAGGACACCTGTGGGGTTATGTAGGTAAGGAGAGATAGAGTTTTGCCATTTAACAGCATGTTGCCCATCTGAGAGATAGCTTTTAAACCAGTTAAGAGACTGAGAGAATAACCCTGTAGAAGAGAACTGAGACAGGAGAATGGTATGAGATATTGTATCGGAGGCTTTTGAGAGATCCAGAAAGAGAGTTGACACGGTATGGCCATGGTCACGGGCTTTGTTAATGATATACAAGAAAGAGATCAAGGCAGTTCAATACTACGCCCTGGACGGAATCAATGCTGGGTTGGTGAGAGGATATTGTGATTTAGAAGGTGATGGATGAGTTGTTTATGGACACATTTTTCCAATATTTTGGAGACTGTGGATAAAATGGCAATAGGCCAGAAGTTTGAGATATTAGAGGAAGGGCCACCTTTATGAAGAGGGAGGATTATAGCTTTTTCCATAGGTATGGGACATAGGATTCCCGGATAGACCTGTTGATTAAAATACTAATTGGATAGGCTATGGCATCAGCAGCAAATTTGAGGAATTTGGCAGGAATATTATCGACTGAATTAGTACAGGGCTTTAGGTTTTGGATATGTTTCTTTATCAAAGTAGTGGAAATAGGGGAGAGATTGAATTCTTGTGGGGGAAATTCGTTAATGCAACTGAGAGTAGGGATGTTGAGCTTGAATAGATTTTGTACTGGTGGAGGAGGGGGTTAGTTGTAAGAGTATGGTTAGTTGGTATGGCTTAGGAGAAGGAGGTCTTAAGATCTTTCATAGTGTCTATGAAGCAAGTGTTGAATTTAGAGGCGATATGGTCAGGTGACATATTAGGGTCAGGGTAGGGACTGGATTTTGAACCAGCGTGTAAGCGATTATTGATAGAAGACCAGAAAGGTTTGGGGTTATTTTTTCTATTTGTCTGTAGGTTCCAAAAATATTATTGCTTGTCTTTGTAGATACGTTTTTTGGCATGGTTATGAAGCTGTTCATAAAGGATAAGGTTGGAGGGAGTTTTGGAATTGTTCTAATGTTTCCAGACTTTATCTCTATTTTTCATTGTTTCACTAGTAGATTTTGAGAGCCAGGGAGCATAGTTGAATTTAATTCTTCTAGATCTGGTGGGTACTAAGCTATGCAGGATGTTTAGAAAGGAGTTATTCAAGTAGAGGAGGGCATCATCAAGGGGAATGTTTTTAAGACAGTTCCAGTTGTGATTTCGTAGGATAGTATTAAAGGTTTGTGGACAGAATTTTGATAGGTCTTGAGTTACCTGGTATTTATGGATTTTTGGGAGTGATGAGTTTATGCTTTATTCATGTGAACATCTTGTATGTATTGGCATTGTGTATGTTAGGTGTTTGCAGGTATAACTATCTTACTATTTCCCACTGAAGTGAAGTGTAGTTTTTGTTAAACTGCTTTGTATTAATGTTTTGTTTTTCTGTATGTGGTGTAGTGTGCTTATGCTGTGCTTAATTTAGTGTTTTTATTTCTTACATTGTATATTATAGTTTGCTATTGTAGTCTACAAGGCTTGTTTTCCATTAACATCTGTGGAGATTTTTTTATTATAGTCTATGGGAATGTAGAACCAGCTTAGTTTGTTTATTTCTGTTAGACTGATGTATTCAGCATGTACATATTTTAAATAGTGTAATGAGCCTATAATACTTAAATAGCTACACATTTACCAGAAATGTATTTTGGAAGTCCAAAGGGTGTGTGTGTGTGTGTGTGTGTGTGTGTGTGTGTGTGTGTGTGTGTGTGTGTGTGTGTGTGTGTGTGTGTGTGTCCATCCATCAGAGACATAGGTGCCAGAAGGGTGAATTTTCAATTTCTTATCTAGTAGTACAAATTTTGCTTAGAGTTAGGGAGGGAGTTTGTTTCACATGAATGGGGAGCCTGTTCTGGAGAAGGGGAATTCTCTGAGATACTTTATCTGTCAGCAACATGTCCTATTTATGATACAAGCAAAATTTTGGTCTTTAGTGATGCTGTTTGCTTAACAGGTCTACAAACGTTTCAGACACAACTTGTCTGTAGGAGACAGAGTATAAATTTAGGGTTTTGAGGTGATCTGCACTGGACATCGTGTAAGAAACCTTTGCAGACATTCCAGCTGCTACAGTGCATGGTCAGCCATATACTGAAGGGGGCATTAGACTCAATGATGGGTCTGATGAGGGCCGGGTATAGTGGTACAATGACTCCCTGGCCTAGATGCCATGCTCTTACTTATAAGGTGAGAAACATAGAATAATTTCCTTACTATCTTGGACACATATTGCTCAAAAGCCAGGTTGCAATATACATGTATTCCAAAGATATGCATCTGGAGCATTTCTCCCCGGGCCTCCGCTGAAAACAGGCTCTGTGGAACCTAGTCGGACTTTCCCGGTCAACAAATGATAAATAAAATAAATAAATAACATGTGTTCCTAGTTCCATGGCTAATGGGTCAAGCCTTAGTGGTATTTTTATGGATGATGTAGCTTCCTGGGTTGGCTGATTTCCAAAAAGCTACTATAATGCATTTGTTTTAAGCTGTGATTTTGGCACCTGCCATTTGCCTGTGTTAGGCTCTCTTGCAACATGTTTCTGTCTTGGGGGATTCTGTCGCTGCTCCCAGTTTGCAATCTTCTGTGAACTTGGCAGACAGAGGCCTTTGACATTGGCCTTAACTTCTGAGAATTAACTTCCAAAGAGGAACAGGCCCACCACAAAGCCCTGAGGGACACAATTGTTGACCCACCTTTTTGTGTAACTGCTCTCACCAATCCTAACTTCCTGGGTTGTGAGTCAGCTGGCTATCCAGAGTGTCATATAGCAGTTTATGCCTAATTCTGTATGTTTGTTAACAATTCCTGAATGAGGTATTGTATCAGATGACTTATCCAGATCAAGAGAGGCAGTATGCACAGTTTTATCCTCATCCATTGCCTTGGTGACTTTCTCAAAGAAGTCCACCAGGTTCAGTAGTCATGACCTTCCTTTGACGGAGCCAAACTGGGATGGATCCAGTGCCTTAATGTCTTGTATGTCTTTGCTAATCATTTCATTGATAATTATTTCTATGGCTTTGCATATAACATCAGCAGCAATTGAGTTCAGTACACTGATTGAAGGTTAGGTTTTGGATATGTTTCTTTATCAAAGTAGTGGAAATAGGGAGAGATTGAATTCTTGTGGGGAAATTGCTAATGCAACTGAGAGTAGGGATGTTGAGCTTGAATAGATTTTGTACTGGTGGAGGAGGGTTAGTTGTAAGAGTATGGTTAGTTGGTATGGCTTAGAGAAGGAGGTCTTAAGATCTTTCATAGTGTCTATGAAGCAAGTGTTGAATTTAGAGGCGATACGGTCAGGTGACATATTAGGGTCAGGGCAGGGACTGGATTTTGAACCAGCGTGTAAGCGATTATTGATAGAAGACCAGAAAGGTTTGGGGTTATTTTTTCTATTTGTCTGTAGGTTCCAAAAATATTATTGCTTGTCTTTGTAGATACGTTTTTTGGCATGGTTATGAAGCTGTTCATAAAGGATAAGGTTGGAGGGAGTTTTGGAATTGTTCTAATGTTATCAGAACCAATAATATGCCAGTAATACAAGCTTTATATATCCAGTTTGGCGCCAAAAATCAATTAAATGTACTAATCTTAAAGAATGATGTTACATACAAATTATTTAAAAAATATATATATTAAAAAGTATTACATGTTACAATACACATTATTACACTAAATGCTTTTACAGTACTTTTTAATTTAAAATATATATTTAGAATGATAAAACTTGGTTGTACAATATTAAAATTCTCAAATAATTAATATTGTAATTGTAATTCAATACATAAACTACATGAGTTGATTAGGTTCTTGTAAAGTCTATAGCCCTATTAATATTCCTAAATGCATAGAATATTTTGAAATACACAAAATATCTTTACACAAAATATCTCTCTGTCTTGTTTTCAATACTGCCCACTCTGTTTAATGTCCCTATACTAAAAATGTGTTGGCAACTGTTTTACTGCATTCAAATTTCAACTGAATTAAGGGGCAACTGAATATAAACTCATTTAACTAGATATTGGAAGCCGTACTTGGATGTGTAATCATATATAGACAACTATATGATGTATATAATTAAATAGTTTAATGCTAGGGACTGGATAGATGATTCTATAAGACTTAATGTAATGTTAACAAAGGTTTCCATGTGCTCCTAACATTGTACATTTTGTTTATTGCAACAGTGTATGAATGTGACTATGTTTTGTGATATGTTTCAGGGTATTTTGTTGTTTGTTGCTCTGTTTTGTAAAATAACATACTTAAGCGCTATAAAAAGATGTGGTGATGTGGTACTCATTTATACCATTTTTCATGCTTTCTGCTTTGTGTTGGCTGGTGTCTGTGAACCACAGTAATTCTTTTTAACTTCAGTTTGGTTCTGAAAGTTAGACAGTACTTGCTCTTTTGTTTAAGTGTTTTCCAGACAGCCGATTCCATAGTAGTTCAAAAACTTCAAAGGCAATCATGTAAATGTCTTTTATACACCCCATCACAAATGTGGTTACAGCTATTTGTTGTTGTTGTGCCAAGCTTCCTTCTGCAGCAAACCTAGGAACTGGGAGAAAGAAAATACCGTTCCAAAGAACCACTAATCTCCCATATCACCCCTGGTTTTCTTTGTGATGTTTTGCTTTGTGTGTATCACTAATATTTGCTGACAGGATTGAAGTATTTATTTGTTGATTTTAGTAATTGATTATAGTATTGTCATTACTTTAGTGTCTAGTACATATGCTTGCCATACTAGAAGGCCTTTTGTCGTGTAAAAATATATAAAAAGATTTTAACTTGGCTTGCACTTTTCCTGCTGGCCCTTTAGTACTTCATGCTGGTTATTAAACATCACAATAGCTGCTACAGAAGCAGTACAAAAGGCTGTTAATTGCTATTCTTTGAAGAGGAAATGAAACCTGCTGTGTTGCCATCTTCTCTTATCAGTTAAAGTTTTCAGTTCAGTATGCAAATTAAAAAAATAGTGGCATGAGAAAGCCAAGTGATAAGTGATGTTTGCAGAGACTTGTCTTGCTAATAATATAGTTGTAAGCCAGCAACAGCTTGAGAATTGCAAGTACTGGTTTTCAGCTTTAGAGGCTTGAATTGTTTACATATGCAATGCTATTTCTGAAGGTCTTTGGACATAAAATGTCTATTGAAGAGTAATGCCCTTGTTAAGGGCCCAATACTTGGCATGGCTGGGAAATGGCAAGCAATATGAAATAGTGCCTGCTTAACCTCCCCGCTAACAATCCTTCCTGACCATTCCTTAGGTTAGGAGGTTATTAGCACAGTGCAACCTTTTTTGAAGTTCCTGTTGACATAGACTTAAGAGTTATGGAGAACAATAAAGCCACACATGGGAACTTTCTTAAGAGACACATGGGAAATGTGCGAATGTTCTGGTAATAGAGAAACCCAGCACTTCTGCTTATCTTATCTTTGAGGTACAATGTCTCGGGTGTGATCAGTTGGTACCAACTCTGCACCATATTTTTTTTTTGAATGACAAAATACTTTTCTGATTTAGTTATTTAAGGAAAACGGAAAACGATTCATAATCTCTGCTGGAGTCCAGACAGTCCCAAAGGAATATTCAGCTGAGCAGCTCACATGTTTCTTTTTGTTTCTTATTCCCAAGAGATCAGCATTTTTTGGTGATTGTTGTAGTTTTGTACACCAACTATCAAACATTTGCAATAAAGTATTATATTTCTTCTTTCTCTACATTTTGTCACAGCTGTTAATTATATAGACAGGTCTATCTGTTTTCTTTTTGGCATATCAGACTGATGCCTCAGTTAAATAACTTAAAATGTAAATTCTGTGCCCGGAATGTTCTGATGGAATACTCATCTGCAACCATATTGCTTTCAGTAGTCAGCCTCAGTCAGTCACTGTCAGTGTGTTTGCAATTGTCTCTTGTCCTGGTCCACTTCAATAAACACACAACACCGAATGACATTTGATGACCTTTTTTAAAATTCCATAAATATGATTGTTAACAAATAGTTATAAATTTCAACCAAAAATATGACACCAGTGATAATAACATCCATGAAAGGAAACATAAAATAACCATAAGGTCAGCGCAACCGCTCACCCTTGATAAGCAGCACCCCCCCCACTTGCTCACTTATCTTTTGAACTAACAAGGCAGCGTTCCCCCGCTCACCTTCTATTTATTGTATTACACCACCATCCATATAAGCAGCTCAGCTTGCTTATTAACTTGTCCACCAGAGCAACCACTCACTTTCCTTCCAAACTTATTGAATTGCACATCCGTCACCAGAGGGGGAACAGAAGAGGGCAAGCCTGCCCCTCTTCTCTGCCCACCAGGCTGTTCCCCCTCTTTTTACCAAAGCTTCCATCCTGAGGCCAAACATCATTCGATGTATCCCTTTTCTAAATTTAAGCTAAGTTATTAAGACCATCCCTCATTTGCAAAGAACCACAACAAACAGTGCCTTTCTTAAGCCTCCCTTGTAGCCATGGTACAGAAATCCTGAACTATCCCTTAAAACACCCACACACCTGCAATACCCAAAAAACCCACTATCCCAGACCAGTGTAAATTCAACTGTGCCTCAATGAACCCAAATAAAATAATAATATGTACCACACCAGAACAACCACTGCAACAAAATTCATTACCTTGCACCTAAGCATTTTTCAAGGTTTGCTCATTCTAACTGCACTCTACAACCTTATTGCACACCACTCTGATGATCAAAACATCTCCTGCGACCAATGTATTCAAAACAGCAGGAACAGCCACCACAACAAAACTATCACCTTCCAACTCCACATCCTTCCAGCCCCGACTGCTTACATCTGTAAAAGAAAGAACAGTGTAAATACCCAACATTCACCCAACAAACGTTCTTAAGACATAAAGCCATATCAAAAGTGCCTTTCTCCTCGAACTGCCCCCATTACACTGACCTATCTCCCTTACCTCAGCCCAACCCCACCTTACCTGCATAACCAACCCCACCTTAACTTGCATAAAATCCTTTCACAGCCAAAACAAGAACATACAAAAGCAATCCCACAATAAGCACCAAAAGTAAAATGATACCCACTGAAGATGTTGCAAGTAATCACTGTGGAAAGATAAGTTAAATATAACTATACCTTACCTGCGTCCTCTACCTATTTCCATAGGAAACATTCTAATAGTCTGCTGAACATGTATGTGACCAACACCGTAAAATATCTGCATGGATCCCCTCAAAATGTGGTAAGAGCTGCTCAGCATGCAGCTGCCATACGTAGTAGAAGAAAACAAATTTTACGTACTGTTGCAATTTAATTTACCAATGCAGACTATATGCCAACCATTTGAAAACAATAACCCCGGTTGCCCGACCTAAACTGAACATGCAAAATAGCTTAGCAGCAGCCCTCCTGACCACGAAGAACCCCATCTTCCATAAACAGAATACATATATCCCTGAATAACTCCCTACTACACCAAATCTGCCTGTCCTCCCATTTCCACTGCCTCTATTCCTACAGTCCCACCCCTGAGGTCTAATATAATGGTTAACAGTACTAAAGCCACACAGCAGACTGCCACCAAGGACCACTTCCTTAACAACTAAACTTTACTTATAAAACATCTGCTTTGCCATCAGAGGCAACCAGCCTAAACTAAACAATTAAGATCCTGCCATCAAATTCCCTTCCTGCCAGCCTGCAATCGGAAAACTCCCCACAAAACCTCAAATTCTGCCCTTTATAGCCACCCCACCTCCCCTTAAACACCACCAAGCCTAATTCACCCTACCTCTAAGTTAACTGAAGTCACCTTTCAACATCCCTCTACAAATCTGACATGTCAAATTAAATACATACCGAACGAGGCTTAGCAACCATCACCTCTCAAGAAAGCCTATGCAATCCACCAACTGATAATCCTCTGCACTTCCCATCTGCACACAACACTATATCCTGATCATCTTGGACGTATTACTTGCCAGTAATAAGTTCACACCAAAATGTCAACTGACGAGCTACAAACATTCATAACTCCTCCTTGTCTCTAGCTTACCCCAACCGTGCTGACTGTCAAAGCATCAAAGTCCCCAGCTGAACCCATCTTCCAATCCTATACCCACAGAACATGAAACCCCACTCCCCTGCCCCCAAAACCTGCCCCAAACACCCGTACCAATAATACCCTCCTTTATAGCCACCTCAACTCCCCTTGAACACCACCAAACCTGCTTCACCCTGTGTATAAATTAACTTGAGTCACATCTCAGCACCCTGCTGCAAATCTGACATATCAATTTACAAACTTACCAAAGTAGGCTTAGCAACCATCACCTGTCCAGTGCGCTCAACAATCCACCAACTGATGATCCTCGCCACTTGCCATCTGCAAAATAAAAGATAAAATAAGTGCTGTACACATTAATCTCTTAACAGTAAACAATGCTAGGTGCCACCTTGTACATGAATTTCACGTCTTTTATCCTAATGACTCCCCCAAAATGTTGCCAAACTAGTTCCCAAGCCATACTATTCATTTAAACCGAGAAAACTGGATAAAGTCACATACAAAAGTAGGACAAATAGCCTGCCAGGGATAACCTTCCACTATTACTCCTAAAACCTGAGTCTGGACTCGCAATAACATGCCTTCCTTTACTGGTATGAAGTCACTGATTAAACAAACTCCATGTTATGGAATGGTCCCAGAATGAGGAAATGGGAAATTAATTAATGTACACCTCCCATTTTGTGACTTAATAATTAAATAGCTTCACAGCATATGAAAATATGCGTTCGCAACTACCCACACCATGCATCTCAAGTGTACCTCTTTACAAGAAACATACCTCATTTGGTATCTTAAAAGTTAATGTTCCTTGAAGTTCCACGAAATTCCACATTGAAAAGAGGGGTTTTGTAACACATCCAGAGTTAGGAACTTCTTAAACGAAATCCATAGAAAAAGAAATAACTCATAATTCATTAAAAAGATATTCTTGGTAAGTAAACCAGCTTATTTTAACCACCCTATGACCTATGTAGCTGAAGTTGTTAGTAAACCATTAGCACGTGTTTCACATTTTGTAAATAATAGGAGTGTTTAAAATGCATCTGGCCACACAGTATGATATAACTTCAGGATTCATATTTTGCAGAGGTGTAAACCACCCATTGTTACATACAGTGCAGCCCATTTCCTGTAACTGGTAGACTAAGTGCTTGTATGTAAAACAGAACAGCAGGTGTGCTGAGAGCAGTTTCACTTTAAATGAGATAGGCAAAACGTTTTTAGGCAGTAGACAGTTTAGTTACACACTAGAGTGCCAAGAAAGTCATGCGCATCTGAAGGAGAAAGCTGTTAGTTACAATTCCTGCTTTGGTGACGATGCTTACCAAACTCACGACAGTAGCAACAGATCAACACATCAGTTAATATCTGTTGCATTCCAACAAACACTCTTCCTTCTGTATTAATCATTTTGTAGCTCAAGACTATACAGATATAAATCTGGTGGATATGGCATAGAAAACTGACTATACACTGCAGGCCTAATTTTTAAGAATATGGAAGCTAACTCCACAACAATCACCACTTTCAAGAACAAGATGGAAAAGAAAGTCGTCCCAACTCACAGCCCACAAAAGGGGCCATTGCTGCTCCTTCCAGCCCCCAAACACCACTGAAAGAAGCCTGACAGACAGCCGCCTTTAAAACAATCACCACTATGCCACTCCTGAACCGGAACCATGAGGCAGATGAAAAAACAAAGCAGAGACACACGTCTATTTTTTTTTTTTATTATTAACATGTTCACCAGTTCAGATGTATGCCAAAACCCCCACGGACCCTTGAACCCCCCCCCCCCACAACCACTGGCACCACCATGAGCAATGAATGGCCAACATGGAATTCCCATGCAGCCCTCGAAAACAATCTCATCAATTGACAACTACTACATTCTCCCTCCCCTCCACTCTCTTTAAAATTTTTTTTTTTTAATTAGCTGGGGAGAAAAAGAAAAGCCAAGAAATCTACCCCCAACAAAAGGAGAAGATCAGCAGTACAACAAGCTGCACCACCACAGCCATACACACCCTGCCCCACAAGAGAAACACCGTCTCCAAGCCTGCGAAAACTGGCAGCGCCAGCTGAGGAAAAGCCTCACAAAATGGGCACAATAGACTGCCCCAGAACAATGAAATCCAGACCCAATTGATAACACATGAAAAAACTCTCCCTACGAAAAAAACCAACCCAATCAACCACCCTCCACCAAGCGACAAACCCCCCACTCATACCCAAGACAAAAAACCTCTTACAAACTCAAAACCAACTGCCAACATCTACAAACGAAGGGAACCTTTGCTTTATCCAACCACCACAACCAGAGGCAAACAATCCTCCCATTGGCTAGCTAGCTCCCAAAACTGTTATGTAGGAAGGTTTGCTTTCTATTCCTAAGACGGTTTTGCTACCCACACATTACCATTTTCATGAAAAGAGGCATGCACCAAACCCCCAACGGAGCTAGACAAGTGCCCTCCAGCAGGACTCGGTCTCACAGAAAAGATGTCTAAATAGTTTAATTCCCCACTTGTTTGATGGGTCTATGACTGACTGTGCATTGTTTTAAAGGGGAGGTCTGAAATATTGAACAAGAACTTTGGGTGTGTTTACTGAAATAAAATTATCTTGTGTTTTCCTGTTATTTTTTTATATATATATATATATATATATATATATATATATCATCTGATTGTTTCTACCAACCAGTCTTTTAATGCCGTGCATTCCTACTATGGCTCATTGATGATTTCCTTAACATAAGAGCAATCGCTCCTGATAATTTAAACTGAAGACAGGACCCTGCACTGGTAAACAATGCTCTAGCCCTCGACAGTTAGGCCCACCATGGGCATGCGCAACAATGGGCCATCCCTCATACACACCCCAAAGCCTACGAAAAGACACCCAAACCTTGAAACAACATCTGAACCCTTGTATAAACCAAAATTATGGAATGATTCCGTTCACAAAACCATCCTGAACCTAGGTCTAGGCCAGGGTAGAAAAATCTCTGCTGGGCATGTTCTTCTTTCAGGCACTACACAGTTCCTGTTCACAAATATAATTATCAGTCTTCTATCCATTGATAAACCTTATGAAAATATCAAGGCCTAGTTAATTAAAGCATGCTATTAATTTTCTATCCGCACTGCTAACAAAGTGCTTCATAACCTGCCTATTTGCTCCCCTGATGCCATACAAGGTAACGCTCCACATTTGACAACCGCATTCCCCCCACAACTGCATACCAACTAGAAGCAGAGAAGCTTTTATTGTTTTTTGTTTTTTTTACCGTATTATTTATTATTTAAAGTAAGTTACAACAAGTTAATGCCACTCAGAGCTTGTATCAGAGAGCGGCTGGTACTCAGAGGCACTGTATTGCCCGGGGAAACTGATTATTTCATGTGGCTACAAGTAAATAGTGTATCCTTTAGCTTCTTGATGTAAATGTGAGGCAGACCTGGATCTTCTGTGACCATTCGTGTGTCCCCCCCCAACTACTAACACTCCTCTCCGCATGCGTGCGAGTCACTTCTAGCACCACAGGAACATGTTTAAATGAGTCAGCTGCTCGGCTGACTAAAACCAAATGCTAAACCACCAAAATTGTATGCCAGCAATAAATATTTACGTTTAACCACCACCTAGGATATCATCTCCAGCAAGATCAAAGACAGAGCCTGCCCCCCTCAAACTGTTAGTGGCCAGTGCTCCACTGGCTGCAAAAAATCTGTGTAAAGATATGTAAATAAAAGTGGGCCACTGAGGGGCCATTTTAATTATTATCTCACCAATGGGTTTGTACAAGCCTCTTATTTACACAAGACCATCAAAGGCTATAAAATGTAGAACTCAAGGTCTGCCCATAGTTTTAACTGCAGTCTTCGATGATTCCACTACTTGTAACAAAAAGCCACAGATTTATGAAAAACAGACCCAACAATAGGGCAAAATGCTGATGAAAATCTGTACTGTTAAAACAACTGCCTCAGAACACCAATAATGACATTAAAGCACCCACCCAACTGCCAACAGTATACCCACGATTAATATACACCCAACTACTCTGACCATCATTAAAATAAGTAATAACCCCATAACCATGCTATCTTCATCCTCCTCATCTGAGTTTGACTACTTAACAACATTACCCCTTTCATGAAATCCAAGGCCTACCTGCTCCATAGTACCTACTGGTCGTCATGGAAGTAATACTTGCCATAGCAAGTTCACACCAAAATATGACTCCTACCTCAGTTACACTTGACAAAACCCTCTAAGCCCCTCTCTGCCCTTACCTCATTTCCTCCTAAACATCCCTCCATCCCATTTAACCCTATCCTCCTCTTATTCTCCTAATTCCTGCTAGCCTATGTAACTGGCCCCATTTGAAGATGTCCCAGGACAAAATGGTCTGTTCCAAACCTCATTTCTCACCTCACAAAAGAAATGCTCTGTTCTTCAGAATAGATAGTTGTTGAACTAGCTTGGTTGAGAGTTACCCACTCAAAGACTTTGCATTCACAAAGAAGTAATATGTAATTTGCTGAATCAAATGTTTTTGAGTAGTTTTATGAAAATTATTCTGTTGACTCTCCTTTATTTGTGGCTTTCAGAATAGTGTCAGTTAATGACAGCTGAACTCTGCAGGTAGCAATTTAGTGTGGAAGCAGTTAATTTTATTTTTGTAAAAGGAAATTGTATTTTAGTTTTTCACAAATTCAGAATTTTGATGCGATGCAAGTTCAAATGCTAATATAAATAAAACAACATTGTTTTGTTTATTTTTTGTTTAATATTTTGTCTGTTTTTCAGTTTGTGTTTAAAAGCTGGCATCCCACAACTCCACTGGAGTGGGTGGGATTTTATAATTATGCATGCAAATTTTATGTTATTCAGCATGCAGATTTTTGGATAGTTGCACCTGTTTTTCATGGGCCTTTGTCCAGATTTTTTTATGATTCCAGGTTGAGAGGTATGATCGTGGGATATTACTGGGGCCCATTGAGGCTGTGTTCTTGGCCTTAATGAGTGTAGCCAGGGCATGCTCTCTGTTTATAGTAGGAGTGGTTATGTTTGTAGGTATTTCTTGGGTGGGATGACTAGGTGTGAGTGGGGGGTTAAAGTTGGAAACATTTGTCAGCCAGATTATTTACTATATCATCTGACTCAGTGAATGTGGCACCATTAGCCATCAGTTCAATCCACTGCTGTGTGCTGCCTTTGAGGTTTCTGACACATCTGAAAAAAGCCTTATGGTTGCCTTATGTCTGGAAGGCTATTTCAACCTCAAAATTGACTTTATTGGACTTAATTAGCCCTCAGTTGCCTGTTTAGTTTGATGAGAGAGTCCTTATCTTTATGGAAGTTATACTTCCTAGTTTTAGCCATGATTTTTTTCCTTTTGTTGTATAATCTGTTAATTTTGGATATGCTGTAGGTGGACTGGATACTCTAAATTAGCCCTAGGTGTGAGTGCATGCATGTGTGTGTCTTCTGTGGAAGGTTGGGGACCAGGCTGGCAACTCAACACTGTAAAACTCCACTGCCAATCATGAGCGGACAGGTAAACCGCTGTGGCGACCCCTAACTGGGAAAAGCTGGAAGAAGAAGAAGACCAGGGTGGTTTATTTTTGGAGTTAGTTTAGAGCTTACTTCTTGAAGGTAAAGTATTCTCTGTGCAGCCATTGACATGTTTGTACAGTTTCTGTTAACAGTTCTTCATAGCCTACTGTGTTCTCTGGGTTTGGAGGGGCACTAAATTTTCGAAAACCATCACTTAAAAGGTTGTTTGCCTTGGAATAGTTCTTGTTAATGGGTTCACTGGGGTTACCAAGTTGATTTTGATTTAGGAGGAGACAGCTTTATGGTTGGACCATACTAGGGAGGACATGACATTTGGGGGGAGGGGCAACATTCTCCAATATCTGTGAGTACGAGGTCCAGTATGTTGAAACCTGTAGTGAGCGTATGCACTAACTGGTCAAGGGTGTTTGTATTTACGAAGTCAAGGAATGTCTGAGCTTGCAGATTCAAAGCCATGTTGGGACTGTGTTGTCACATCTATTCAGGATTCTGTAATCCTTATTTGAAATCCATATTTAATTATTTTAAATTAGCTTACTCATATATTAAATGATATTTCAATGTAATCTTCAATTCATTTAATTCTGTACATTAACAAAGTGTCTTCATATAATAATACTTCATAAATCTTAGTAATAAGCATT
The DNA here is from genome assembly GCF_019279795.1 of Protopterus annectens. NCBI lineage: Eukaryota > Metazoa > Chordata > Ceratodontiformes > Protopteridae > Protopterus > Protopterus annectens. Next base: position 1,746,677,445 of record NC_056731.1, read on the forward strand.
TTCAAGACACAGTAGTTTCACCAGTTAAGACCTCCCCTTAATGTGTCATTGAGGTGTTAGGTGTTGCTTTTTTACCAGCTTGTCCTGGCTACCTGCTTTACTTGCAAACCTATCCAACATTAGATAAACTGTTTTCACCAATGATCCTCCCCTAACTTCATTCAATCTAGCAAGTGCTACTGAGACTGTTGTCCACCTCTGCATTAGTGATTCACAGGCTGCTGTAGCTCTCTCCTTTGCCAGCCTACTTATAGCACATCTGCTATAACAGTCTTTTAATTGAAAGAAAAATGGCAGGAATCACATTTGGTAGAAGATTCATTTGGCAGAATCACATTTAATCACGTCTATGCATTGGTTGTAGTTTCAGGTTGAATTTTAAGTAGTAGTTTAGTTAGCTGATTTTTGTAGAATGTGTGATGATGTTATTCCTGATATGTTTTCTTTGTGTTCAATAAAGTTAGTGATGTTCTGCCTAGTTCATAAGGGTTGCAGCATGCAGGGAACTGCAATCACTAATTCCTGTGGGAAAACACTGCTGTCATTTGTTTCTGCAACAGAAGACGCCATGCTCTTGTAGCAACTGCCTATGTTCACTGACATCCCTTACACTTAGTTAACAGAAACCAGTTGTGAGAATATTATATTTATTCATATTGGAGGCAGGCCTCTCTTTAGCTACTAGTGTCATTAAATATTATACTTACACTGTGTTCCAACAGTAAACCCACAAACATTATGTTTGTAAATAAATCATTACTCCAACCTAAAAGCCACCTCATAAACAAGCCAGGCCACTTAGACAAAGTACCACAACTACACCTTCACCCTCATTACCCATCTCTACTGTGATGGCCCCTCTTTACGCCAGGCCAGTAATCAAGCAGTCTCAATCTTCAGCATTGACACTGGTGAGAGATGGTCACTAAATACAGGAATGAATTTACACATAATTTTTAAATGCAGCTCCTTGCACAAAACACAATTTCCCACAAGAGCACACAGAGAATATGCTCCACTGGGACTGGACTCTCTCTCCCGATCCCAAACAAGACTCACTTTGGAGCACTGTGTCCCAGTTCCAAGTTGCTGACACACACACACCTGTGTATTTAATTTTCACACACACACACACACACACACACACACACACACACACACACACACACACACGCACACAGTCCTGGGAAAGGCTAGCACAGAATTAGTGGCTGTACCCCTTCTGCCTAGACTATAAGGTAACCTTGCTGCCACCAGTCAACTGTAAGGCCCTTACTGAGTAAAACCTGTAAGTGAGTGTAAACAAAGCAACCATGCTTTTTGGAGTGGCTAAGATACCACTTAAATATGCACAGGTACTTTCAAGATATTAAAAATATTCTCTAAAAGATCAGCCACAATGAAAGGTGCAAAAATATTTAATAATAAATAATAAAATTAAAAACATGAGAATACTAAATCTAAAAGTACAATAAACATCAAAGTTTCATCACAGGAAAAATAAATATAATACAGTTGGACAGATTCAAACAGATGCAGAAAAACACTACTTATTTCCTGACTGTCTAAAGAATAACTATTCCCTAGGTAATTTAATTAATACAGCAATGCAGGACATGATGCTGAGATGCTTACTTCCACAAGGCAAGGTGATGAGCTTCCAGCTTAATGAACTGTAACTCAACTGACTGTGATAACTGTCATAGATTTTCATATCAGTTCCAAAGAAAAGAAAAGAAAACAACCTGATGTGTGAGTTCCATGTTCTTAGTGCTAGTTATGGAATGACATCACATTTGATCACCTGACTCTGGTACAATACACACTCAGAGCTTTGCTAATATCTGTTGCAGTATTTTAAAATTATAATACAATTTCAGAAACTTCTACTCATCCCTTCCAGAATTCTTTGTTTAAACATAAGCATTTAATCAGTTATAATAACACTGTTGAAACATTTTTAACACACATCTGTACAAGTCAGTGTGACAGTCAAATGACACAAAATTATTTACAAAACTGCAGCTAACTGTGCTGGCATATGTTATACAGCCACTGCCCTATTCTCCCTGATAAGTATGGCAACACCTCACATTATCACGTCCCTCCCCCCTTTTGAAGATTCAATATAGTTTTTAAAGTGACCCTTGAAAAACATTGCTTGAGAGGAATGGGCCTGTCTGGGAACACATTAACCTAAACTCTGTCTTGAGAGTCCATCTGCACTGATATTGTTGTAATCTGGACTGGCTAACACAGAGGGTCCTCCCAAAGCCTCTTTAAGCATTTGGAATGCCTGCTCACAAGCTGGGGTCGACATTATCTTCCCTGGCCTATTTTTTTCTAATCTGGTTTGTGAGGGAAGTAGTTATTGTTCTATAATTCAGAATGAACTGCTCACAAGCTGGGGCCCACACTATCTTCCCTGTCCTATTTTTTCTAATCTGGTTTGTGAGGGAAGCAGCTATTGTTCTATAATTTAGAATGAACTTTCTATAGCACCCTGCAGTCCCTAAGAATCCCCTCACCTGCTTTTTGGTAACAGGGCAGGCCACGCATGAATAACTTACACTTTGGCAGGTTCTGGCCTAATCTTACCACTCCCCACTCAATGTCCCCAGTAGGAGACCTCTGCCATACCCACCTGACACTTACTGGGCTTAATGGTCAACCCTGCCCTTTGCAGTCTGTCCAGGACCTCCCTGACATGCAGAGACTTTGTGTTAACATAGTACAATATGTGCCCTTGCCTTCTACCTATCAGGTTTACCATATAATTGTCATTACTGACCTTCCTTACCACTTCAAAGGGTCCCTCTGAAGCTGCCTGCAGCTTATTGTATCTGACAGGAATGAGCACCATAACTTGCTGTGCCTCAGCACACTCTCAGGCTTGAGCATTCCTTGTTGTACCAGACCATTTCTGCTGTTGGGCTCCTGTCAGGATCTTGTGGGCCAAGCCCATGAGCTCCCTAAGCCTTGTCCTAATGTTTAGGATGTATGCCACAACAGACTCCTTGTGGGATTCCCACTTATCATGAATGAAATCTAAAGGCACCCTCACCCTATGCCCATGCAGCAAGACAAAGAGTGAAAAACCTGTGAATTCTTTGGGTACCTTTGTGAATGCAAACAGTAGATGGGACAAATATTTGTCCCACTCTCTGTTAAACTGGTCTGCATCTGCCTGTAACATGGTCTTTAGTGTAGAGTTTAACCTCTCCACAAGACCATTAGTCTCAGGATGGTAGGGATGGTCTTTAGGGCTTCTCCCCACAATGCTTCCACAGACAAGCCAGCAGGTCTGACTTGAAATTGTCATCTCTGTCAGTCAGTATTTCTCTTGGAAAACCTACCCTGCTGAAAATCTCTAACAAAGCATTTGCCACCTTCTATGCTTTGATGGAGGACCGACACTGCCTCACGGTATCTAGTAGCATAATCTACTACCACCAGGAAGTACTTCTTCCCTGTGGAGCATGAGGTACTCAGAGGCCCCTCAATATACATAGCTACCCTCTGAAATGGCTCCTCAGTCACAGACAAAGGCATCAATGGAGCTTTGACCTTGTCCCTTACGTTGCCTACCTTTTTTCCACTGCTCACAGGTCCTGCAGTACACTGTTACATCTTTTGTAATTCCAGGCCAAAAAAAAGTTTTGCAAAATACATCTCTTGGTATGCTTTATTCCCATATGACATGCAAAAGGAATATCATGGGCTATTGCTATAAGTGCCAGATGGAAAGCTCTGGGCACTACCAACTGCTGTATTACCTCATGCTCTCCCTCAGGGGTCCACTCTTTATACAGTAACCCTTTGTTCCAGTATGCAGACTCCCCTTTTCCTTGAGAATCAGGTGTCTCCTTAACTACCTCTCTCAAGCCTCATAAGGTAGGCTCTAAAAGCTGAGCCTGTCTTAACTCTACCTTTGTGACTCCTCCTAGCTTCCCTTCCACAGGAAGCCTAGTATCCTCCAACAGTGGTGCCTTGCTGTCAGCCTGGCTACTACCACTCACCTCTGTCCTTGAAGTCACCCTGTCCATGAGAACATTAGTACCTACCAGCAACTGTAGCTCACTTTCCGGCTCACTGCTACAGGGTAGCTCCCTTCATGAAATAGCCACATCACCAGCCCCAGCTTCAGGTGTAGGGTCTGTCTGGATCTCCCCCAGCCTACCAGACCTACATACCTACCTCCAAGCCTGACATTGTGTAATTGATGCACACAAGGTACTGTATTATCAAAATCATTCCCCATCAAGACATCTGCAGGAATATCCTCAAATACAGCTACCTGCTTGTTTCCTTTTCCACCACTGCAGTCAAGGAGAACCCTGGCAAAGGTATTCGGAATGGGATCCATCCTAAAGCTCTGATTGGAGTGGACTGCCCGGGCAAGTACTGCTTCTCTTTAACCACTGCAGGTCTCACAATAGTTATGTCAGAGGTTGTGTCTCTCTTAGCAGTGCCCTGTATTCCACCCACTAAGATAGGATACAAACTTTGGTGAGAATTTGGTACCCATGTTGTCTCCAGACAACTTACCACTGGCACGCTGTTATTGCCACTTGCTGGCTCCCTCACCTTTTGCTCCCCACATTGCTTCAGTGGACATTTGTATGCTACATGACCCATATGGTTACATTTAAAAATCTAACCCCTGATCCTGGCTGTATACTTGAACTAGTGACTTCCCCAGTTACTGGTAGGCTCTGTTGTGGTGATTTAGGCTGCCCACTATGGGTTCCTTATATCCATGTGCAGCATTGGGTATCTCCTTCTTGTGCAGTGATGCCCTGCTTGCTAAGTAGAGATCCCCTTTTCTCCCCAGCTCATCTGCAGAGTCACACTCCCAGTCTGCCAACCAGATTCTGACGTCATCAGGCAAAGTACTAAGGGCTTGTTCCCTCAACAAAATGTCTTCCAGTCTTTCAACAGTGATATCCTGGCACCCACTCACCGACCTATAAAAATAAGTGTTTAACTCAGCAATATAATCAAATACACTTTCATCTGCCATGCGTCTATGCTCTCAAAACGTTTTTCTGTAAGTTTCAGGTGTTTTATCATGGAATAAGAGGGTTAGGAACTGTACCCAGAGCTTTTGGTCAACGTTATACTGTTTACATACTCTTTCAAATATATAAGTAAAAATATTAAAGTCACCACCTCTGCAAATTGTGGAAGATATTTGCTGACCTTTATTGCTTTTGGGGTCCAGTTATTCCCTTTCCAATTACCTCCATGACTCCAAGAAAGGGTCAACATCTCCCTCTAATATTGTTGCTGCTTTTCTTTTTCTTCAGCTTCAAAATGCTGCAGTTTCTCATTTACTTCTGTCTTCAAATGCCGCATTCTCTCATTTTCTTTGATCTCCAAATGTCACAGTCTCACTTTTTCTTTGATCACCAAATGCCACAGTCTCTCTTTGGTCTCCAAACCTTTGGCCTCCAGTTGACACTTTTTCTCCTTTTCTTTGGTCTCAAACTGACACTGCTACTTTTTTCTTCAGTCTCCCAATGCCACAATCTCTCTTAGGTCTCCAAAGGATGCAGTTTCTGCTCAGTCTCCCAGTATTAGGCCTCACGTTCAAGTCTCTTTAACTCCAGACAGATTTTTAATTCATCTGAGGAAAAGGTGAACTGTCTTGTTTCTGAAGACTGCATACCTCTATCACCACACTGGTTGTCTTCCTGGTCAATGGTCTGCTCTGCAACTGTGATTAAGGCTGAAATAATTTTTTCTGTTGTGAAAATGAAACTCTGAATCTTTGCCTTGTTGAGAGTACACACACCTTCAGTGACAACTACCTACAGGATGCTGAAGTTCAATTGCTATCCCATCGCTATGACACCAATATGTGATGGCCTCTCTTTACCCTAAACCAGCAATCAAGGAGCCTCAATCCTCACTACTGACACTGGTGAGAGACAGTCACTAAGAATAGGAATGGATTTACACAGTATTTTTAGATGCAGCTCTCTGCATCAAACACAGTTTCCCCCAAAAGCACATAGTAAGCACGCTCCACTGGGACTGAACTCTCTGTCTCTGCAGATCCTAAACAAGATTCACTTTGGAACTTTGTGTCCCATTTCCAAGTAGCTGACACACCTCACACACACACACACACACACACACACACACACACACACACACACACACACACACACACACACACACACACACACACACACTCTCCTGGGAAAGGCTTGTAGAGATGTATCAGCTGTACCCCTTTTGCCCAGATGATAAGGTAACCTCACTGCCACCAGTCAACCACTGTAAGGCTCTTACTGAGTAAAATCAATACTAACATAAATGGAAGAGTGTAACCAAAGCAGCCAGGCTTTTTGGAGTGGCCAAGGCATCACTAAAATAAGCACAGGTACTCTCAAGGCATTAAAAGTAGTCTCTAAAACACCAGTTGCAATGAAAGGTATAAAAATATTTAATAATAAATAATAAAATAGAAAACATGATAATACTAAATGTCAACATACAATGAACATCAGAGTATCAATCACAGGATAAATAAAAATAACACAGCTGGACAGATTCAAACAGGTGCAGAAAACACTACGAAAGTAATCTCACTGTATTTCCTGACTGTCTAAAGAATAGCTGTTCTCTAGCTCTAAGATCTGATACAGTATTTGAAAATTATAGAACAATTTCAAAAACTGCTACTCTTCCCTTCCAGAATTTTTTGTTTAAACATAAACATTTAATCAGTTACAATTACACTGCTAATGCATTTTAACACATTTTTAACACAAGCATCTGTACAAGTCAGTGTGATAGTCAAATGACAGAAAAGTATTTACAAAACTCCAGCTAACTATGCTGGCATATGTTACACATGCACTGCCCTGTTCCTGGCATGGATGGCAATACCTCACATCATCACATCCACAAACACTTATTAGGCCTGCATATAGCCTCAAAAAAATTGCAATTCTCCCATGGCGAAGTCCTAGTTTTCAGTGACTGTATAGTTAGGCACTCAGCTTTTACCTTCTCAAAGATGGACAAGGTAAGAGTGAGAATAAGCAATCCATCAGGACCCAGAATTTGCAATGTGACAAGGATTCTTAAATCTCTTCACCAAAAATATGACTTCATGGTTGACCATGTCGTTGGTGAATACTCTTAACAGCTCTACCTTAACAGGGATGCAGAGAGACATGATGGCTGTGTATACACATGTCCAAGATGGGTAAAACTGTAGTTTAACAGTATTCTGGCAACACCTAGAATGATGCTACAACTTAATAACAATATTGCTTCAAACAATTGGCTAATTAACTGCTGTCATTCTAGGGAAACCATTATCTCAGCTTGGAAGACAGTGGCTGACAGGCCAGCCTATTTTACCTGCAGTAGACAGCACTTATCACATCCTAGCTTCTGCATACAGGCTAGAATTGTTGCAGTCTCCTACCCCACATTTCATTTGTAGGTAAAGTCCATGTCCTCAATATTCCAGCATAGCACATTCCAATTCATATGACTTCAAAGAATCACTGCTTAATACCAGGAGTTTAAATAAAAAAGTTCCAAAGATGAAACCGTCTTGACACTTAGGTTCATAGTTTCATAGGTAAGTACTAGGCTATCTGCCTGAGGGCATCTATAAGCCTAGCCAGAATGTGTTGGCTTTCACTGCCCCCTTAGGTTAGTTCCCTGTGCCTCTGTCCAGCAGAGCCATTAGTTCCCTGTGCCTCTGTCCAGCAGAGCCACTGCAGTGATCCCCAGGGTAAATTTTCTGCTTCCCATCCACTCATCAAGGTTTCTCTTAAAGAGTGCTAGCAAGGGGCTCTGCCTAATGTACATTGGAATCCTGTTCCAAAGCATGGGGAGTCTCTGGGACAGGAATCTATCCCTCCAGCATGTCCTATTTATCGTTGTGGTGAAGTTTAGATCCCTAGAGCGTGTGGCTCTCAGGGATTTGTTATTTTTAGGTGGAGCATGTCCATCAATTCTGTGTTGGACATGGCCTTGTATGTCAGGCAGAGATCACCTCTGAGTAAGCAGTATGCAACCGAGTACAGCTGGAGTTTCTTCAGTCAGGCTGCATAGGGCATCTATTTCAGGCCAGTAAACCTCTTGGTGAGGTAATTCTGTGGTCTTTCCAGCTGTTGCAGGTGTCTTGTAAGGTACATCCCAAATGGGGCACTGTACTCTATGATGGGTCTGATGAATGATGAGTAGAGGGGTACAATAACCTCTTTTGTTCTAAATGCGAACCCTTTTGTGATTAGGTGTGCCACATAGAAGGATTTTCTAACCACCTTGGCAATATGATTTTCAAAGGAGAGATTGCTATCTACTTGGGTCCCCAGATCCCTTATTACATTTTCTGTATTTAGGGGACTACCACATATGTGGTAGTTCGCGGGTACTTTGTTTTTTCCAAAGGAGATGACTATGCACTTTTTGGCATTTAGCTTGAAGCTATGATTTTGACACCAGGTATCCGTCTCAGTGAGACCCTTCTGGAGGATGTCTGTATCAGCTGGAGAGTCAATTATGGCCACCATTTTGCAGTCGTCTGTGAACTTGGTCAGCCATAGTCCTCCTGTGCTTACCTGTACCTCTAAGAAGTATATACCGAACAGGAGGCATATCCATATCTGCGTAGTTGAAAAATATGTTTTCATTACATTGATAGTACTCCCTTTATGCTTGCATTCAGCACCAGACATTGTTTCTAATCCTCCAGGAACTTTGGACTCATAACTGTAAATACACATGATGCCATCATTTCTCATCAGATCCTTCAGGATGTCATTCTAGAACTTCTCAAGGTTCTGGTAACTGTGCACAAAACTAAGTCTTGTATTGTAGTGAATTACACGTCCTCTTACATAGGTTCATAGGTGAATACAAGGCTAACTACCCTTGTGGGCCACTTCAAGCATAGCCAATTATCCAATTCATTCAAATTACACTTACCCAATTCCAAGGGCTATAATTTTAAACTACCCAATGGGTTCTAAAAATCAAATTAAATGGTGTGGGAATGGAATCTGCAGCCTTCTGATCTTCCAACACCAAAGGTGAGCATACTACCTGTTGAGCAACGTGTCAATCATTATGTAAGCCTAAATAGTTTGGAAAATATAACTATTAAACCTAATACATTGTTTTAATTTACTTCAGTTACCTATCCATGTGGCAAAACTATAAAGCAAAAAGAAATTTGCAAAGTCATTATTAGATTGTTTTGAAGGGCAGTTCTGGAGAGTAAATTGTACATGTATTCACTAGAGCTACTACTGTTTTTGACCTTATCCTTAGTGCTACTGTCCATGTTTGCAGACCTGTGAGTGCCTCCTCTTCTCTGGTATAATCCAATCACCAGACCTTTATCTTCTCACTTACAACTAATACCACTCCCTCAGTGAACCCTATCACTTTTAGGGGAAGTCCAAAGCAAACCTTTTATTGTTTTCTGATGACATAATCAAGTTTAAAAGTGTCCCCCATAGTTGATTCTCTAGACATAGCTTCTTTCTGATTTCTTCTCTCATCTAAACAGTTGCACAGAGTCAGCTCTTACTATGTAACAAATGTAATGAGAAATTCAAGAATAAACTTGTATAGAGTGTTTTCCATGTAGGATGTATAACAAGAATAAAACACTACTTCCCACATGTAAGAAATCCTGCTGCCCATACCACACAAAGGATCTAAAACTGGTGAGCAAAAACTTTTTTTTCATTAAAAAGTACAAGACTTCATCTGAAATTAAGGATGAAACTTCCATCAAAGCTAACCATAAAGACTTCTGAAGCTGTATAAGGGAACCGAGGTACATTACCCAAAAATGTGAGTATAGCACTCGATACTATTCTGATACTAAGGTCATAGTCAACATTCCTATCTAACAAAGTCAGTTCATGTTTCACCCACCTATTGCTCCCTTAGTCTCCTTGTTTCCCACCAAGCTATACCTTCCCCCAAAATCTCTCCTAACCAAGACACATGCACTATCAAAAGCTAAGAATACTGCCTACCTGGGCCCATCAGTGTACTGGACTCTCTCATATTAAGTGCCAAATATAGCTTTTCCTTCTTCCTTCTGCATCTGTTTAACCTTGGCATTTCTACTGCTTACACAGCATATATTTGGAGACCTGCCATTGAGGTACCATTTTATAAGGGTTGCACATCACTGATCTAAATAATTACAGACACTTAAATCTCACTATCATCATCTGTAAACTCATGGAGCATATCTTAGCTAAGCTTATAAAATATATAGAGAGCCTTCAGACCCTGACTCAGATCAAGTTGGCTTTGTCGTAGGTAGATCCTGTCTATATAGTGTAGTCAGTTTCTTTGATTGGATCACAGAAGCTGTGACTACAGTCTCACTAGCTCAACAGGTAGCATATATGCCTTAGGTGCAGAAGACTGTGAGTTCCATTACCATATCAATTAGTTGGATTAATTGTCCAGTATTAACACTGCAGTGCAGCATAAGCGAGTGCTGTACTCTTAAGTGTGCTGTCCATCACGTAAGATTTTAACCCAAGGCCACATCTGCCTGAGCTGGTGGTAGCTCAGGTGGAAAAAAAAACATCCTATGGCACTTATTGAAACTAGTAAGAGAACTTTCTTGTGTACAAAACAAAAGGTATACACACTTCCACAATATAACGGACAAAAAAGGAAATCAACAAACATAATATACAGCATTTTACACATCATATCTCATTTGTCCATTTTTGTGCTACAACTGATTTTTCAACAGTTCTACAATTTTTATATAACAAATTATCCCAACGAGCAAGCCAGCACTAAAAATGAATTTATCATTTTTATCTCTCTCCACTCTTGAATGTGTATCATACTGTCCATACATCAATATATTAAGATGGATTGATCCTAGATGATATAGTTTATATGTAGACAGTAATTTACCCCAGTAATCTAATATGCTCAGACATGTTAGTCTCCTCTATTTTACATAGATCACATTATCTCTGATATTTGTTTATCTACCTATCTTTGTTTACTGGGAAAGTTTAACTGGGCAGTACCCATTTACTGGGAACGTCTAACTGGGCAGTACCCATTTACTGGGAAAGTCTAATTGGGCAGTACCCATTTACTGGGAAAGTCTAACTGGGCAGTACCCATTTACTGGGAAAGTCTAACTGGGCAGTACCCATTTACTGGGAAAGTCTAACTGGGCAGTACCCATTTGCTGGGAAAGTCTAACTGGGCAGTACCCATTTTCATTGAAGACCTAGGAAGAAAAACTCTTTTTGTTTATATTGCATTATACTTAGTTCCAGTAAAACATGGAGTAATTACATTTCTATTTACATTTATACACATATAGTACTTACATTTATACATTCCAAGATTTTGCAGAGGTAGAAGTTACTAAAGAGATAATATTTTATGCTTCATAAGACACATAATCTCTAATCTCTGAGATAATACTTCATACTTCATAAGCCCTTTAATGGGTAATTTACCTAATATCAAATGCCAGAAAAAATACTCTACATTCAAATCTTTTTTTTTATCTGATCTGTCTTTTTTAATGAGAAGTTTATTAAAATCACTCAAAGATTGTCAAGGTCTTTCATAATAATGTTTATCCGTAATCTGTTGATGCCACAGCTTTCTTTTAGGTAAGGCATTCCTCGTATTAATCTTCCAATGTTTGATTTTTCACCATATGCAAAGTTTTGTGTTTTCCACTTAATAAACTTGCCTACCAATCAGTATGCTTACTGCACAATATATTTCCAAGGAGATTTGTTTGTTTTATTTTAATTTTATATAAAACATAATATAGATAAATTGAGACTATGTGTACAATAAGGTTTATTAATCCTCTTCTTTACACATGATACTAGCCCAAACAAACTCAAAGAAATTTCTAATAGTCTTATTTAATTTGTTTTATGTTAAGGAAGTACCAAAATAAGCTATTTATTTTAATAACATAAAATGTAATATAAATACTTTTTATAAGCTAATTTAGGTACTATTCATTGGCTTAATAGAAAATTTATACAGTCAAAATTATTATTCCTGCTATAATGGAAATATAAATTATTTCTAAATGTTGGACCTAATATAGTAGCTTTATTCTAGTTGACAGGTATCATAGCATCTGTAGAAACTTTACCATTTCCATGGCATTTGTTCAGATTAAAGAATAATTTCATAGCATTACAAAAATATACCAAACTACCATAAAAGGCAGATATCCAACCCCCATAATTTAATATGATATTTAAATCATTCGCATAGGATAAGCAGATAGGAATATATACATTTTGTGATATCTCTAATCTTGCAGCTGGAAAACTTATTGTGCAGTTATCCTGTATGGCTGACATAACTATTCCACATAATAGTCCACTCAGCATCATTCCTGTCTTTACTAACATATTTTTTTCCAAGCCAGCCATTAACTAATGATTTAACCCTTGATTACTGATAAAATTCTGTATAATATATATATTTTTTCAATTATATCTAATTAAAATGGTACATTGCATATCATGAGAAACTGTATTGTGTGGGTTTTGAATGTCTCATCCCAATAACGTATCATTTTAAAAAAAATAATATCATAGAGTACCTCTGTATTTTTCATTTTGACTGCATAAGTACCTTCATAAAGCTTTGGTAAAAAAAAAAAAATGTAAAATGGTAATTGTTAAAACTTCAAAATCACAAACAGAGGTCCAAGTCCACAAATGGTAGCAATTAGTTTATTGACCAACAGAATGAGCGCTCATTCTGTTGGTAAATAAACTCATTGCTACTATTTGTGGACTTGGACCTCTGTTTGTGATTACTTAATCTGTTGACCAATATTTAAAAAAAAAGATCTTACAGTCAGTATTACTCAGAGTCAAAGGTATCCAGTTAGTAATATCAGGTCTATCTCCTTTCTTATATACAAAATATATAAATATAACACTTTCACAAATATCAACACTCAATTTTTCTTTGTGAAGCCATTTGTTTAAAATTCTCAAATTTTTCTAGATAAATCTGTATCAATGCATTATATGTATGGAAGGCCATCTGGACAAGTTGACAACTCTTTAGGAACTGTATGAAAAAACTATATTAAGTTCATCCAAAGTGATATTTTTATCCAGATATATCTGTTCTATATTTGACAGTGTTTTCACTTTTCAGTCTATTGAAACCACAGAAAAAGGATGATATATCTTTTCAATATATTGCTACATATATTTGCCTATAAAGCATTTTATTAATTATTTTCGTAATTTAGAAGATCTAACAACTTCCTATAGTTGCGATATTTAGTCTATAATATCATTCCAACATAATTGAATATCATATCATGATAATTAATTTGCATTATATTTAATATATGTTTTTCAACTTTATACAATAACTTTTTATATTTTTTTTCTTAAACATAATTTGCTGTGTCATTCCAGAAGCATAAAATGGATACATTGTAATATATCATGTACAAAAAAAGTAATTCCTGTAATTTTTAGATATCAATAGTTATCACCCACCCCTTAGTTTTTTAATACTTTTGCCTTCAAATATGAAATGTGTGTTACAATAAGGCAGCATGATCAGTGAAAGATCACTTTAATAAATCAAAGTTGTATAAGACAATATTTTCAGAATGTGCAAAAAATTCAGTTTCAGTTTGCAAAATTCCCTTTGTGTATTTCAATCCCATTAAAGTTAACTGACCACATTGCAATATTTCATTCATAATTAGTATATCATGCTTAAGTCTACCTATTCTTTATAGTAAATGGCAATTTGTACATCTCCATAGAAAAACAGGAATATTTGTAACTACATAAGGTTTTAATTTTTGAAAAAGCTCTTCTCTTCCTGATATATTTAAAGAACCATATAAGCATGTTACATAGCAGTCACACTAAGTCACAGACAGCAAGGCATCATTGGTTCTACTGTGATAAAAATCTAGTAATACAAAAAGTGCATTGTAAACACCACTACATAAAATTTCACCAAAATACCAAAAATGTTGTGTCCCTAATAGTATTCAACTTACTGCTGCTGAACATCTATTAATCTTCCAAAATCTAATAAACATATAAAGTCTATAATTGTATGTCTTTTTTGCCTTGATAATACTATTAACCTTTAAATTATGGAAAATAATATTATCCCTTCCCTTATTGCTGGAATTGTTAACTCCGGGTCAATATCAGAACAACGAAAGCGCATATGTGCGACTACATAAAAGTGGACACATAATACACAAAACCTATAAACAGCGAATGGCCACATAATCAAATTTTTTCCTAGTGAAAAAATTCACATGGCCATTTGGAAAAAATAAAAATTAAAAACCATTATCAGGTGAGGGGCTTCACACCCCACACTGCCCCAATGTGGGGGGCTGTGCACCCCCCCAATTAAATATACCAACTACGAGATTGCATTATAGCAAAGGAAAGGGCAACTCCATGTAGTTGGCCAACTATCTCCTTGCCTTTTGACATATTCACTGAATCGCTTAAATGTGGTTTGATGAATATGTGTCTCTCTTTACGTGTTTGCTCAAAAGCAGTTCCGAGCTTCTAATATAGACCTGTTAACTCCTTGTTTCAACTTCCTTTTCTTAACCTTCTTTCTAGTGGTAGTTGTTTTTGTATCACTGACATTGCTCACATTAGCTTTCAGATTATCACTAATAATTAAATGCAGTTTACTCTCGTTATCATCAGATTCTATATTATTCTGAAAAAGCTCCTCGTTTTCAACAACCATCTCTGCACAGTTAGTTTTTCAGTTGTCTGCATTGGGGTTTCTGTGTCATTATTTGGTAAAATTGTTGCCTCTGACATTTGATCTTTAGTCTCTATGTCAACAATGTAAAGAAAATCAAAGCAGAGATGACCTGCTGTTTTACATTTCATGTATGTGATATCACAATTTTTATAGTATGCTCAATTTCGCCACATACAGAACACCTGAACTTATCACATTCATTAATATGATGATTATATGTACCACAATAAAAGCTTTTTTTTTACGATGCCTTTATATTGCACATATGCTCGACAACCATTTCTAGTCATGCTAGGGATGTGATGAATGGCATCTTCCCCGTCAAGTCATTAAGAGCTCCCAGCTACCTGGCCAATATACTTATGATCAAGTCTTTTTTTAATGTCATGCACAGCAATACAATGTGTACTGAAATAATGTTTAAAATCAATTGCAGTAACTTTAGCATTTCAAAACTGGAGGAAATGTGTGTGCTTTATAGGATATATTAAGTCCAGTAAGTACATAGTTAGTCCATGGAGAGCATATTTTGTAAATCACAACTATTCAGAAATTTTTCAGCAAGAATTAAATTTTCAAAAGTTACACTACCAAAAGTGTAATTTCCAATATTTATAAGAGTGTGAATGCCTTTTATATTAATGCCTCATGAGAAAACTAAATTGTCCCATACTTTTTATCAATATGAGCAGGTAATTTTGAAGATCCTTTAAAAGAATTAGTCTGTTCCTTCGATCTAGAAGATACAACTGCAACATACATTGAATTTGTATTTTGCAAGTCACATAGACTAACCATTTCATGTTGTCACTCAGAAGTTTGCCAAACATAACATTCAGCAGTGGGAGAAGATTTAAAATTTTCTGACGTTACCTTCTGTAGTAGTGTTTCCGTTTTTTCTAATTTCCCCATAATTTGAGTCCATGATGCTGTACCCTTCTCTTGGAATACATCTTCCTGTAGCATGCATTCATGTTTATCACTAGATAATCCACCTTCTGAAATGCAGGTAATCTGAATGTCATCCTTAGAAATATCAACACCATTCAGTATATTGTCTTTATCTATGTCACCTTTTCACTCCATGCTGCAGCCACCCTATGGACTGCTGCAGTCTCACCAGAAATTAAAAGAGCAGGGGAAGTTCTCCGATGTCCTGGCCAAATTTCCCTTAGTACGAATGCCTGGAGTCTCCCCTGCAAAGAGGCTACTGGCCTAGTGGGAGTAACCTGGTCAGCAAAATTTAAAAAAAAATGGGCCACCCTGCAAGCTGTCTATCTGGAAGTAACTAAAGCATTCAATACAATCCCTCCATGCAGGTATTATCAACAAGCTCACTCAATTCAACATTAACCCCTACATCATCTATGTATAGACAGCTGAGTCACTGATAAAATTCACACAGCATTGCTGATAGTACCTCTTTCATACAAAAAGAACATTACTAATGGTGTCTGTCAAGGCTGTCTCTTGGGTGCTCTACTCTTCAGCATCTATTTTTCTGACATCAAGGTTGAAGTCAAAGAGCTATGGCTGACTAAGTTTGATGATGACTGCAAACTGGGTGCTGTTGTACACTCCCCTACAAGTACTTATATACTTCCACAAGGTCGTGATCAGGCTAGTGTAAATAAAATGAGCAAAATCAAATGGCAATAGAGAATAAATACTTCTTATTATCCCAGTACTTTGGTAAAACCTTTGTAAGATTATAAAGAAGTAGCAACGTGCATCCATATTTAAAAATACAAGTAAAATGGCAACTTTAATTATCTATTTACTATTTGATTACCAGGTAGGTGGGCTGCCCTGAAGAACCTTTTCTGTCATGGCCAGTTACTAACCAGTTACAAGATGACATCAATTAATAGTTAAAGTTAAATAATTAGTAGGCAAATATTTGTGTATAATGCATGTATATATAGTGTTTTGTCAGTCATTCTGTCTATAATATTATTTATTGATTATCTTTATAGCCTCAAGCTGATGATGATATTTATGTTGTATTAATGCATAGGTTCATAGGTTCATACTAGGCTATCTGCCCTAGGGCATTTATAAGCCTAGCCAGAGTGTGTTTGGCTTTACCATTTTAAATTAATTTTGCTATGCCCTTTGAGGTTAGTATACTGTGCCTCTGTCTAACTGACACAGAAGTCATCCACTCATCAAGATTCCTCTTGAAGAGAGTCAATGAGGGTTTATTCCAGAATCTGTCCCTCCAGCATGTCCTATTTATTTCAGTGCTGAGGTTCAAGTCTCGCATGTAGCTTGATGGGATTTGATTTATGTCCATCACAGATCCCCTTTGATCCTCTTGGTGAGGTACTTTTGGGTCTCTAAGGTAAAAGGCATTGTACTCAATTATGGGTCTGATGAGGGATGAGTAAAGATGTGAATCCTTCATGATAAATGTTTTATCAACTTGGGTCCCCAGGTCCTAATTACTTCTTCTGTACTTAATGGATTACATGGCTCTGGAACCAGTTGTCTGTTTCTATGAGGCCCTTGATGCTTGGGATGCCACTGTAACTGGTTTGGAGTCTGACATGGCTCCAGCAATTCTAACCATGTGGGTTCTGTCCATCTAGTGACATAGGGGTGGCTGTGTGGACCACCTTCCCTAAGAGGCAGGATCTGCCTTAACAAAGCCCAATATCTTTATTTATAAGGTCCATGATGATCATTTCCATAGGAAAGTATATATTGCATTTTGTATTTCACTTTGCATATAAAGTCATCTATCTGTTATCCTTACTCGATCTGAGACTGAAATAAGTCCAATTGGATCAGTGCTCTACCCTGAGTAACAAATTGAAAATAAATAAATAAATAAAATAAAGTAATTAAAAAACACTTCCAACTGCATGCTATATTTAAACATTTAGGTTTCAAAGTGTTATATTTTAAAATATAAACAGACTCCTTCTACAAAGTTAATCTTTTAGTCACCCACCCATTTAACATAAATTTCTCTAATTTTGTGGATTTTAGACTAGTAGCATCTGCAACACTATGCTGCAAAAAGTAAGCAGCAATAGAACTTTCTAACATTTCTCTCTTAATGTATCTAAGATGTCCTTGCATTCCTATCTTGAAAGTATGTTGTTTCTTCTGTAGAAAAGCATTTATAAGGGCATCAGAAAGCTTAACTCCTCCTTCTGTTTTGTAAGAATAAATACATATATAATACATATACAATATGTATACTACAAAGGAAGGTATTTTATGATCAGGCTGATATCTGATGCTGTGACCGCAGGCTGAAGATTAATGCTAGGAAATGCAGTGTGGTTTTATTTGGGAAGCAAGACTTCCTTAGCTCATGCCATATTAAGGACACTCACCTGAGGACTAACACAACTATCAGAGATTTGAGTACCTTCGTCAGCAATAAGTTGCAGTTTTACCACTATGTTTTAATCCTGGTCAAGAAATCATTGTATCTAACATGATTTATTTGCAAATATATTTCTTTGAAGAACAAAGAAGTCATAATTCATTACACCCGTTATTGAATACAATGCCCCATTGGCATGCACCTCTCTCAACTAGAAAGGCCCCAAATATTCCTAATAAAGACAATTATTGGACTAATTCCATAAGCTACACTGGTAGTTTAAAAAGTCTTCTCACTATATTCCATGGCATATAGTTTTCTTCATGGTGATATGTGTCTCATCAACCACACCATGAAGATCATTTCCTGCTTGAACACCTTCACATACAGAAGATCTTGGCATCACAAACGCTTGCAACAAAATACTTTACCCTTCATTGGAATATAAATATGATCTGCCATTGCGACAGAATTCTCACTCTGTGTTTCCCTTATTTAAGGAATAGACTTCCTGTGCATGTCCGACAACACTGGACCAGTTTCAATAACTGAATATGTATTAGTAAATTCAGTCTTGAGATATTATGTATGACTGTCTTTGATATGGGCAGCTGATACTTTTTGAGTATGTTGTTCTTACAATGGCTTGACTTCTCAGTAGCCATCTAGACTGCATGCCAACATATATCTATGACTCTATGAACCTACTTCTCATTGGTTTAAAGTGCAAAGCAAAATGTCATAACTCCACTAGTGCCCCCACACACCATGCCTTATTTATTTCACAGCTCCATTCACAGATTGGATATAGAATTTAATACCACATCTTGTCAACATGTATGCTTCACCTGAAAAAATGCAAAGCACAATGTCAAAGCTCTACACTGGAAATAAAAATACTACAATGCAAAATCTTGCTTTTCAGCATGATTTTAAAGTACTGTGTGTTATTTTTTTTCAGTAAAATACAATAAGGATGCCAGAGCTCCATTTAACCCTCCAGATTGTCACACTTCAACTCAGAGAAGCACAGTTTTGGGTATGTCACAGTACTGATCTCTAACCCACAATAACACAGTGTTGTTAAATATGTGTTGTGTCTGATAAAATGCAAAGCAGAATATCGTAGCTTCAGTCAGATAAGTAGTACAATGTCAAACACACACACACACACACACACACACACACACACACACACACACACACACACACACACACACACACACACACACACACCTGTAATCAGATGCACATATTCATTTTTATCTAAAACCAAAAAGTATAAAAACCAACAGATACATAAATCATTTGCTAAGAGCAATGCTGCACTTTTTAGTGAGCATTATGGGGAAACAAACCTTATAGTAGTTAGGGTAGGGTCATCCCTGGGTCTTTTATTATTTCCTTATAAGGCTCATATATATATATATATATATATATATATATATATATATATATATATATATACTATAGATTTTTAGTTGACATTCTGATTTTGTGGACTGGGAGAGAGGAAGAGGCAGATGTGTTTCTTGAATATGCTAACAATACTACAAATTTTCTAACTTTTACAAGTACTAAAGGAAAGGAAATGGTTAATTACTTGGATGTACATTTGTATAAGGACATGAGTAGTAGGAGTTATGAGTCATCAATCTATAGGAAACCAACTTATTCGAATAGCTTGTTACATTTTGATAGAGAACATCCATTTTGGCAGAAGAGAAATCTTATCAAAGGACAAATGTTTAGGGTATCCAGATACTTTGTATCTGATGAAGTTCCATTTTGTTTGAAAGTAATTAAAGGAATGAAAGCGCTTATACAGCCTTTCTTGGAATATTGGAATACTTTTGTGTGGCTTCCTTACTTAAGAAGTACTTCTGGTGCCTTGTTTTTATGATTACTGGACATTTCTTTTGTGTTTTGTGGTTTGTGAACATGCTGTTGGCACTACAGGAGGTTTCGGGTAAGGAAAGTGCACTTGTATACTTGGACTGGTGCTTTCCCGCTGTTTAAATTTGCTGACGGTTTTGTGGTTGGAGAAATGTAAAAAGTATGCAGCAAGAAGAAAAAGTTACTTTAACCCAGTTATTAGCATTGATAAACGAAACCAATGCTAAAGTGGACTTGGTTTGTGATAGTATGAAGGATTTCAACAATAAAAATGAGAGGTCGAGAGGAACGAGTGGAAATACTAGTTTGGCTGATAGTGGAATGGCTGGTGGATGTGTTTCCTATTCGAGGGCGTTGGTGGAAGGTGATCCTCCTATTGGTGAAAATGGCAGAAGTAGGAGGTTGCAAGAAGAAACAAGGTTGCCGCAACAAAATTCATTTGTTAATAATAATGATTATTTGAGCTGGCTTAACAAGGATTTGAAACCAACGGGTAATTCCCAGGAAGATGTGATATCGGAACCAGAACCTGTGGTCGATTTAAGGCAGAAGATTTATTGGCTGGAGAAAGCACTAAAGAAATTTAGAGGTTTGCAACTAGATAATGCCTTTTTTGAAGATTGCATGAGGGTGTGTCGTGTGCCCAAAGGTCTGAGGATGTGGGACTTCCCATACAACTTACTAAGTGGTTCTGTGTTACATCAGGAGCTACTGGAGCTATGTGACCTTGGGGATGGAGTATATGTGGCTGTTAACTCGGGACAACCAGCGGCATTAACAGTGCTTAAGGAAGAGATTGTGCACTTACACAAAGAGATTACTGAACATGAGGTGTTCAGCTGTAATGAAGGCTTATACCAAAGTGTTTTTGGAAAGGTAGAACAACATGAAAAAACCATCACGGTTAGGAAAAGTAAGAAGCTTAAAAGGGACAAAGAGGAGTATAAAAATAAGAAAGCGTATCCCCCTCCTAGGAATAATGTACAGCCGAGAGTGTCGTTTGCAGAGGTGAAAGAACAGGACATTCAATTACCATTTGATGAAGAGTGTAATGAAAGAGAAGTTTTTAGAGAGTCCATTGTCAATTCTAATGGTGGACAGGATTTTCATGAAATGCCGAGACATTCAGCAAGGTTAAAAAGCAAAAATGGCCAGTGGACACCAAGGAACAAAGGCCAGAACCGCGGGAGGTATCGAGTGCAGCAGGGGGGTCGGGGCAGATGGCAAGGAGAACCCCTGCGATACCACCAGCGGTAAGTGTACCATTTAAAAGGGGTACTGTTGAGACTGCTGATGATTTCTTTAAAATACAACTAACTGATGACAATGGGTGCAGTACAAATTGTGCAGGGGTAGAAGGCCTGCTGAATGACTATTCTGAGATGACTGCTCATACTGAATGTAATGATATTGTTAAAGATTATACAATGGAAGGTAACATATACCATACAATGCATAACCATATAACTGCCCAAAATGCTGATAAAAAAATAATGAAACCTGTTAATAATTTGATTAAAGTGTATGCAGGCGATATATCCGGAGTCAGTGTAAATATGGCTGTTGTAAATAAACCGATGAATGTTATTTTTCAGGGGCTGAAGGGGATGAATGTTATGATATTGATGATGTTGACGCTTTAATGGATAGTAACACACTTTGAAATATGTATGATGATATAACCACTCAAAATGTTTGCAAAAATGTAATTAAGTTTGCCAATAATTTGGTAGAAGTGCAAGCAGATGACAATCCTGATTACTGCATAGACATTGATGGTTTGACTAGACTGATAAATGTTATTTATGTAGGGAATGAAGGGTTTGAATGTTATGGTGTAGAAGAAGATGTTGGAAATGTTAATGTACAAAGAACAGTGCATGAGGAAATTATGGTTCAAAATGACTGTATTGATGTATCGCATTTTTCTGAAAGTGCAGGGAACTTACAAAGAGATACTAACGTTTGTGTGTTTGATGAAATTGGTCAGTTAAATTTGACAATGGACACTCTAGAATTAGATGAAAGTAAAGTTATAGCTAGTGAATATAGAGGGTTGAAGATATATAACTACACCAATGAGGTGTTGGAAGTGCATCATGGAGAATTATTATCAAAAGGGTTTACATTTGTTCCTAAAGGACAGAATTATGAGGTGGATACCATATTGGATATTAAGCTGTTTTCTAGATTAATTAACTTGAAAATATTATTGGAAAAGGGTGAAAGAAGTGAAGATTATGACAATAGACATATAAATGGATCCCTGTCTAGGAAGAGTAAATACAACCCCCCCTAGTTCCCCCAGTTGCCATTTTTGAAAAACTAACAGAAATGTAAGTTAGGAACCTTTTTTGTAAGCAAAGAAAACATAGGTGTGACAATTTAACTAAGGATGAAGACCGTGTGTTGAGGGAATTAATGAAGAATCATAATATCAGGGTTATGAAACCCGATAAAGGGGTGGGGTTGTTATAATGGATCAATATGATTATACCAGTAGAATGTTAAGACATTTAAACAACAGTGAATTTTTTACTCCAGCTTCCATGAATGAAATTAATATTTTCAATAGAAGGTTGGATTTTATATTGGAAGACCTTTTTCAGGAATACAGCTTTACAGTGGAAGAAATTAAATTTTTGAAAGTGGAACATCCAAAGGTTGCTTCTTTTTTTGGGATACCCAAAATCCATAAATCTGTCACAGATCCACCGATGAGACCTATAGTGGCAGGGAGAGGAAGTAAAACTGAGCCTTTAGCTAAGATGGTTGATTTTCACTTGAAAATTTTTTTGAGGGGAAAGATCACGTTCTCAAGGATTCATGGCATTTGTTGAGGAATCTAGCAGAGGTTGAATTTAATGAGAAAGTGATTTTTTTTAAGTATTGATGTTATGGATTTATACCTAAGTATCCCCCATGAGGAAGTTATGAAAATGTTCCAAAATGCGCTTAGGGAGGGTACTAGGTACTCCAGTGATTCAGGTTACGTACTATCAACCCTTATGGAACTAGTACTTAGTAATAATTTTGTCTGGTTTCAGAGTGAGTATTTCAAACAGACTCAGGGAGTGGCAATGGAAGCTGTAGCAGCTCCGATTTTTGCAAATGTAGTGTTATGGTACTGGGGAAAAAACTTTGTATTGGAATCGAGGTTCAAAACTAGTATCTATAGATACTAAAGATTTTTAGATGACATTCTGATTTTGTGGACTGGGAGAGAGGAAGAGGCAGATGAGTTTCTTGAATATGCTAACAATACTATGAATTTTCTAACTTTTACAAGTACTAAAGGAAAGGAAATGGTTAATTACTTGGATGTACATTTGTATAAGAACATGAGTAGTAAGAGTTATGAGTCATCAATCTATAGAAAACCAACTTATTTGAATAGATTGTTACATTTTGATAGTGAACATCCATTTTGGCAGAAGAGAAATCTTATCAAAGGACAAATGATTAGGTTATCCAGATTAACTAGTGAACATGAAAAATTTGTGGAGGAAATTGGCACCCTGAAAGAGATGTTATTTGCTAGGGGATACCCTAAGATATTGGTTGAGGGACAGGAAAGATATGTGACAGAAAGAAGGATGGATTGTTATCCACCCCTGCTAAAAAATCCGAATGTGGCAATGGGTGGACAAAATACACAAGAGGGCTCATTTAGTTGCACCTTAACATTTGATGAGCACTCAACAGAAATTCGAAGAATATTAGAAAAGATTTGGAATGGAGTGTTTGGTGCTTTTGGTCTTATTGATAAGTTAGGCCTTAGCCCTAGGATAGTATACAGAAGGGGTAATAATATGAAGACCCTTTTTGAAAGAAGTCAAAATAAGGGGAATAGGATGTTGATGGGGAAGATGAGTACTTGTGGATGTTGCAGGGAATGCAGATTTATATATGAGACAAGGAACTTGACTATTGACGGTTATGATAGGGTGATTAATATAAATGGTAATTATAACTGTAGGACTAAGGGGGTTGTATATGTTGCCCTATGCCAAACCTGTAAGGCCTACTATGTAGGCAAAAGAAAATGAATTGAGAAAGAGAGTATACCAAAACAATTATGCTATTAAAAAACAGGAAGGTACGAATGCCCTTTATAGGCATAGTGTTACGTGTAAGGAATTTAAAAAATGTAGGTTTTGTGTGATGGAGAAGTTTAAAAAACAAGAGAGAAGAGTCAGTTGGTCTAATTTTCTTGAATTTAGGGAGACCTTTTGGCAAGTATTATTGAATGCAACCATGAAACCAGGCTTAAATGATAGAATATCAATTAATAGTATGCTTAATATGAGAGTAGAAAATATTTGAAATTAATTGGTAAGCAAGAGTAATAAGAGTTAGGTATATAATTATTAGAGTTGAATGTAAATAGTAGAACATCTTGATAGTATGGTTAGTGTAGATCTTAAGCTAGTAACTGGGTTAGTAGTGTAAATAAATTAATAAACAAATTAGCGGGAATAGCACATTAATTTATATAAATAGTAGGTAGGAAGTTCCAAGTAGAAGGTTTTTTAATAAGAATATGTGTGTTTTTACTGTTTAAAATTGAATGATTTTTATTAATGTGTTATAAGGATGAATTTTTAAATGGTTGCAAATCAAATGACATGTAATGGCATTTAAACAGGGGGAAATGATGTATTACTTTGTATCTGATGAAGTTCTGTTTTGTTTGAAAGTAATTAAAGGAATGAAAGTGCTTATACAGCCTTTCTTGGAATATTGGAATACTTTTGTGTGACTTCCTTACTTAAGAAGTACTTCTGGTGCCTTGTTTTTATGATTACTGGACATTTCTTTTGTGTTTTGTGGTTAATTATATACAGTCAATAATTAGGACAAAGGATATCAAATAACATATATCAGGAGATACTCACATAAGTTTAATATGATGTCTGTGAAGAGCACATAAATCCATTCAATATGTTCTCACTGTTTGTACAATGGAACATGCTCTGTGACATCATGGCAGACATTACACTGCATGCCCATGGCTCCCTCAGATCTATTTATCAAACAGAAATGTCACAGAAAGAAAAGAATATCAGTCCTGAATGGTTACATGTATCATCTAGAATGGGCAATTAAGTTATGCAAATATTGGGTTTGGAATTTGCCAGGAAAAATGCAAATGTAGGTAACTAAATGTGTGTAGCAAATGACAAAGAAGTAAAGACTGTTGCCTACCACCATATAAATTATACTTCTGACGTGCAAAGATATAGTGCATGTTATAATTTAAAACAAAGGGCCACATTGTCAAGGGACACACTATGTTTGTTGAGTGACAATGTCATGCCACTACTTTAGATTATGCCCTTACCCTGCCTAGCAGGAAAGCTATGCAACAGCAAGTCAATAGAGTCTATCAAAAGTATTTTGTGGCTAGTGCTGGTTAAGATATGTCATTTGACAGTTTAAGAACATCAGATTATCTTCTTAAAATGGTTGCTTCATTAAAAAAAAGGTATGTAATGCTTAGTCACATATCTGTGTTAGTGTTTACTACACTGGATAACTTGAATGACCTAAGTTGTGCCACCATTTCACTTATGGATGGAACGTTTTAACAAAAGGAAAGTTATGTAGACAATTGTATAGTGTCCACAACGGACTACTTACTGTGGAGCTACTAAAGATAGTACCACTTCTATATTGCTTAATGATGAATTAATCTTTGAAATCATATAATTATATATGACATTGAATGTCTGACCTTCTTACAAGTAATGGCTTAGATGCTCACGTCAAATATGTTTTATATGGCTTTGAAAGAACCACAGTTTAAAGCATTAAAAATAACCTCAGTGGTGCTGTCTCAAAGGAATGTTTGTTCTCTTTGGACAAAACATGTAGCACAAAGTGCAAAATCTAGGAGTAGCAAGTCTGTATGGGTCATCTGTAAATTTTCAGCTTGCTGAGAAGAAACTTGTTGCTTTAGCATCTTTAAGGGAGGAAGATTTGTTGCCTGCATTCTATGATTTACATGACAAAAGGGGAGGACCTATTAAAATATTTTACTGAATGATGTATCTTAAGGAAACCCCGCAAACTGGGTTTATGTCAGTAGATCGAGTTTTTGGAAACTTGAACTTCATATGGTCGAGACCATGTGTTCAACTTTCTGAAAACCTGCATTAAACAAAAAAAACAAAATCTATGTTTTTGGAGGGAAGCAAGCCTCGGTGTACCTGCAAATAATGTATACCAACACCAAGATTGCACTACAGCAGGGAAAAGCTTAAATTCTCAGATTCCCACTGTACAGCAGTCTCCATACAAATGCTTCAAATTTTCAAAAAGTCAAGTCTGGTCTCGACCATATGAAGTTTGATTTTACAAAAACGTGATCTTCTGACATAATCCCTTTAAATTCTAAACAAGAGCAACTGTTTTTGCTAGGTTTCCTCCCCTATTCTCCACTTAATTTTAGAATATCTCAGTATTAAATGACCTCTTCCAGCCACAGACTAAAAATTCATTGGAGGTATGGCACAGATTTCTAAGATTCCTGTTAGGGAAAAGGATAACTGATTTTCCCTCAGTGATGTCTGTTCTAGCTCATTGGCAAAATACAGTTGACAAACTGAGGGTGAATGTTTGTGCTGGATGTCCTCTGTCTCCTAAGTAGAGGAGACTAATGCACAGGCATAAACGATTTCCGTATGTTCAATGACACAAAATAGAGTGCAATACCCAGGGTTTTTTTAAGCTATCTCTCTGCTTTTGAAGATATAATTGTAGAGTGTATTCTGTTGTACTGGCACATTTGTTTGTAACCTCATATAAAACATTGTTCATGGATGTAGGTTACATACATTACAGCACTGGACTTTCACTGTGTATTCCTTATGTTCTTTATTTTTTTGAGGAAACTTCTGCATTTCTTTGATAATAACATTCCATCCATTCTTCTTGAGAGCAGGGGTGTGGATTTTCACTGTGAGCACTATAATTTATGCTCTGTCACTGGCTTTAGGTGTTGGGTGTTGGGAGTTTAGTCTGACTTTCCTTCTTTAGATATTTTAAGGTTCAACATTATGGACTTTCAGGCTACTAGTTTTTGACATTGTCATCTCAAAATTTCAATACTCAACATTTTAAAAAGTGGATTATTAGAAATAGAACCATTTGGGGGAGTAGCCAAGATGGCAAGCAGTTACCAGCATAACATTTTATTCTGCCTCTTTTCAGTTACTATGACAGGAATATTTAGATTTAGTGCCAAGAATTTATACACATAAGTATATTTATTTATCAAAAATAATTTAGTATTGAAACTAAGAAGAAAGAACAAGTTTTTGAGATTTGTTAAGTGTTTATCCTATCAGAAGTCTTTCAGTTAGATCCAGTCATGAGTCACTCTAAAGCTTCTATTCAGGAAAGTGTAATGAAGAAAGATCTACAATCAATCATTACAAGTATTTAAGACTTTTCAGTTAAAATGGATAAGTTGGAAATAAAAATGGACAATAAAAACAGGACAGTAAGAAACAACTGCATTTAATTAATGAAGTTATTAAGAAACATTTAGATCAAGTTTCCTCTATGGAAGAAACAGTAAATTACATGGATGGAAGTCTGACTGAAAATGAAAATCAAGTTGAAGTTCTCCTAAAGCAAACAGTTTACTCCTGGAAAAAGTAGAAGATTTAGAAAGCAGGTCCAGGAGAAATAATATTAGAATATATGGATGCCAGAGAAAGAAGAAGGTAACAACATGATACAATTTATAAATACATGGTTACCAACAACTTTAAACTTGCCAGAATCACTTTCCTTCAGAATAGAAAGAGCTCATATGTCTCTCTCTAACATTTTTTCAACAAATAATTCAACTACACCAAGATCCATAATTGTCAAATTCCTGTCTCCCCAGGATAAAGACTTGGTATTAAAACAGCCTGGTCACGTTCTCCAATAAAAATAAATGGAAGAAAGCATATGATTTGAGAGTGATTATACTTCTTCAGTGATCTCTAAGAGAAAAGCCTACTTTCCTCTAATTAAAAATCTAAAGAAGTCAAACTTCCAGGTTCAACTTATATTCCCTGCTAAAATCAAGTTTTTCTTTTGGAAGGTCAAAAAAATTTTAACACGCGTAATGAAACTCTTGATTTTGCACATAAAAATGAACTTTTAGACAAGTCAGAAGAAATAGATTGGTCATTAGCTAGAAATGGATGGACAGCTATGAAAAAAAACCCAGTAAAACTTTAAAGAAAAGTAATACCTTTTTCTTCATTTTTTTTTCTATTGTGTTATGGTCTTGAAAGATTCCTTTAAGTTCTACTGAGGATTATTATAACTCAAAGGTAATACATTTTCATTTATCTAAATATATCAAACAATAATGTAAATAGTAATGTATCTTATCATATTTATAGAATAATATTAAATCACATTAGATCTTAGTAGTTAAGATTTAAATAACAAATAAGTTATTTTAGTAATAGTGCTTTACATTACATATTAATAAAACAGATAAACTGATATATATATATATATATATATATATATATATATATATATATATATATATTATTATTATTATTATTATTATTATTATTATTATTATTGTATAACTCAGATTAATAATAAAAATTTAAAAACTAAAAATACTTTTTGGCCAACCCTTAATATCAAAGTTTAGATCTATGTGCTTTATAGGGTTATAATGAACAAGGTTGTAGTATATGGTAGTGTTGTCTTTTTCTTTCTTTGTTTTCTCCCCTCTCCTACATTAACTTTCTTTGGTAATGTTGTTGATTAATATGTAAAAGTTTGATTTTGATGATGGAAGAAGAGGTTTATGTAGAGCACTGATGTTTAACTGGTTTTAATGAATGCTATATGTGTAACTTTGAATATCTTACATGAAAGAAATGTGTTAGATTCATTTGTTTTGAAAATGCATCTCGCCTGAAGCAGCCGCAAATGTTCTCCTGCCTTAAACAACTAAAACAAAACAAATTCCTGCTCAAACACATCTATGTTCTTTGGAACTGTATTTTGTAATGTGAATGACTGTAGAGATTTTGTCAGGGTATAGATGTAACAGGTAGGACAGTCTGAAATCTGAACTCACAGGAAAGGCATCCAATGGAACATAGAAACTTAGAAAGCACCATGAAGGGATAGAAGAAACTGAAAGCAAGGTTTGTTCATAAGTCAAAGTGCTTTGATTTCCCTTTTGCAAATTATAATGTTAAATTGAAGTTTTTATAACAGAATAGGAGGGTAGAGAGCACAGACTATACTTTAAAGCACAAAATTGCATCTACTTTTTTTCTTGCAACATAATTACCACTAAAGATGCTGATTTAACATGGTCTTATTTTTGATTTTGCTAAAGTATTCAATGCTATTTCACAGAGTGGAATAAAGGGCAATACTGTATGTTTGCCATTAACATTAACACTATGTAAATGTTAAATTAATTTTTTTTTTTTTTTAAGAATGCATCTTCTCACAACACTGTCTTATAGATGCTTGGTATGTTGTGCTAACTTGTTGTGTCTTTCGGCTTTTTCCCGGTTAGGGGTCGCCACAGCGGAACTCCAGTCCACTAACGATTGGCAGTAGATTTTTACATGCCGAGTTGCCGGCCCTGATGCACAACCTTCAACAAAGGTATGCCCTGTTGTGCTAACTAAAATGTAAAAATCATTTTTAGATTCACGCTCTATGATATCACTACTGCACGGTGGATGTTCTGGGACATTTCTCATATGTTGTTTAGCAGTGTGAGCTACTTTTGATAAGGTGATAGTATGTAAAGCTACTGCTAACACTAAGAAATTTAATATCAGCCCCAATGTATATATGCTTGTTTTCAAGTATGATAGAGGAACAATGAGGTTATACTGATACTGAACAAAAAGCACATCATTCATGTAATATCCACTTTATACTGCATGGTACTTTAGCACGTTATATATAGACATTTTTTTAAAATAATTTCATTGATTATTATACTTTCACTGAAGTGACTCACAGGTTACGTACATATAACCTGCCCCATAGATCACATTTTAAGCTACTTTATATTAGAAACCAGGCATGGATCTGCAACATTTTTGGTTGTTTATATTTATAAAAAATAAATTCATGAGTGGTGCCTCAGTGCATCCATTGTTTTTGGAACTTTAAAACTTTGCAATTGTAAAATATAATTCCTAAACTAAATGGTTAGATTTAAAAAAGGGGAGAAAAAGGAAAGAAAAAAGAGAAGGGAAGGAAAGAAGCAATACACTTAGTGTAACACATCTTCTTCCAAATAATAATAGCATTTGCATGGATAGTTATAACTTATATGGGTCATCATAGATGCTGACTGTAAACAAGACATGTACTGTCATAACCTTTAATTGCAGAAAGTAAAATGATTCATAAAAAGACCTTCTGTAAGGTCTAACTGAGGCAAAGGGTTCCATATATTAATGTGAATAGCAAAAATATTTGTCTATTTATGATTCTGAAATATGAAAGAAAAACATGGTACAATAGTTTCAGATGTAAACTTAGTAACTTCTATAATGTATACTTGTTTTTGTTCTTGGGAGATTATATCCAGAATGAGCCTTAATCCAATAATTCATATAGAAATAGTTTAAGATAGCTTTATTGTTCTAAGATAAAAGCATATATGTAAAATTAATAGATAATTTAGGGTATAACATTATAATTTTATTATAAAGTTTATTTTTATTATTGGAAAGTTAATCATTATATAATTTATAGTGCAAGGTTTTGAATATCATATAATGGTTTAATTTGAAAAAGAGTTAGAAATTAAGAGAAAACTTTATGTTCTAATATAATGTGATAAATAGTTTACATTTGGAGGTAGTATCAATAGATAGTGATTGGGTAGTGAATAGGGTGATGATTGAAAGCAGTCTGCATGAATGTTTCATCAAACCAGGAATATTTTATTCCAAGGTAGGTGTAAATATTACTACAATTAGATTGTTAGTAGTTAGATTAACGATCTTGTCCACAACAAAATTTAATAAAATTAAATATTTTTTTTGATGCAAAACAATAATTTAACTATTTTAGAATTGTTTTGAGTTTCAAAATGTATTT
This sequence comes from Protopterus annectens, assembly GCF_019279795.1. NCBI lineage: Eukaryota > Metazoa > Chordata > Ceratodontiformes > Protopteridae > Protopterus > Protopterus annectens. Next base: position 1,746,708,595 of record NC_056731.1, read on the forward strand.
CATTGAACAATACTGGTCTTAATAATTTCAAGAAAAGAGATCATTTAATTAAATACTTAAAAATAAATAAAACTTGTTTTTTTTTACAAGAAACACACTTGTTAAAAAAGACTTAGGTAAGATGTTATTTAAAGACTATTCAATACTTGTAGATTCACATTAGAGCTCAAAAAGGAGAGGTACTCTTATTCTGTAGAAGAAATCAATGACTATGCCTAAAGTAGTTTATACTTATTCTGATAAAAATGGAATGATGAGTTTTGGTAATACTGGAAATTAATAAAAATCATTATGCATTTGTGAATGTCTGTTTGATTCCTGGAATTGGTTTTAAAGTGACAAAAATATTTAGATATTATAACTTTATATTTGAAAGGAGAAATTATATTGGCTGGCAATCAATAAAAGATATTACTAAAGTAGAAAACTTAGACTGTCTGCAACTGCCAAACAATTAAATGATATCATAAACACAATGACTCTAAGTGATATATATGATTTAAAATTGTCAATATTCACTTAATTATGCACATTATTCATATAGATCTGGCTCTCAAACAAATATAGTTAAAGTTTTTACTTCTAGTGGTACATATTCTAAAATTTATGACGTATCAATAATTTCATGTCCTTTGACTAATCACAATGCAATTTCATTTAATTTTAACACAAAACCTAATGATTTGGTCTTTTGACAAAGAATTTCAGCTTATATTACAAAAATTAAAGAATTCAAGGAATGTTTTTTTAAATAATTAAACTTATTTATGGAATTTAATAATAGTGATGAAGTTACTAATGTTATTTTGTGGGACACATTAAAAGCACATCTATATGGTAGAATCAGAAACTGGTATCTCTATAAAAGAAAGGAATGGGATGAAACACTAATTGTCTTACAATCAAAACATTGATTAACCAAAGTTAAACTTAAAACCTAATGATAAGATTGCAAATGCTGAATTGAAAGCTTTGAATCAGAAATATATAGAAATATTAAACCATACAATTATAATTCAAATGGAAAATCTTAAATTACAATCATGTGCCATTAATCCCAAAAACTTACACAGATTACCCTTTAGATCAAAAAGGTTAACTAACATAAATTATATTAAAGACATTATTTTATTTTTTTATTTGATATTTGTTTACCAAGAAAGTCCAACTGAACACAGGTCCATTTTCAGCAGAGGCCCAGGAAGAAAAGCTCCAACAATATGAAAAATAAACAAACATTATACTGCAAGAAAATTACAGAGTACAGGTCAACAAAGAAACTACACATTGCAAAATATAAATAACCAAGAGATGACACCTTATTATTATTAATAATAATAATAATAATAATAATAATAATAATAATAATATTTATTATTATTATTATTATTATTTATAAAGTTAATAATCTAAAGAAGCAACTGATATAAAACATATATTACAGACTTTTAGGAAACATTATGAATTAATTAACAATAGTAAATTAACTTTAGAAAATGGTGAATTAACTGGTAGCTTTCTAAAGGATAACATAAAACACAAATTGACTAAAGATCAAAATACAAGGTTAGCTACCAATTTCTTTCAATGAACTAAATGAACAAATTAAAAAACTTAAAAATAATAAGGCCTCTGGTCTAGATGGCATAATTCCTGAGATATATAAAATACCTTCTGATAACACTCTGGGAATTATAGGTTCATAGGTTCATAGGTTTATACTAGGCTATCTGCCCTAAGGCATTTATAAGCCTAGCTTATATGAAAAATACTGTGCCCATTAGTTTGTTGTGCCTCTGTCCAGCAGTGACACAGAGTTGATTCCGGTAAACCTCCATCCACAGGTCTAGATTTCTGAACAGAGTCAGCGAGGTGCTCTGCCTCGGATTTTTATTCAGAGTCTCTGAGTGATAAATCTATCCCTCCAGCACGTCCTATTTATATAGGTTTAAGTCGCTGCTCTAGTGGTTTTGGTGGATTTGGATTTTTGAGGTGGAGCATGTCCATTAATTCCGGGTTGGACATGGCCTTGTATGTCAGGCACAGAGCAGATGGTATGCGACTGAATAGAGCTGGAGTTTCTTCAATCTGGCAGCATATGACAGATTTTGAGTCCCTTTATCCTTTTGGTGAGGAACTTTTGGGGTCTCTCCAATTGCTGCAGATGTCGGGTGAGATACCGAATGGAGCATTGTACTCGATCATTGGTCTGATAAGTGAAGGGGAACTCACTAGATCTGGATGTGAATGTGGGCAATGTAGAAGGTCTTTCTAACCACTTTAGCAATGTGAAAAGAAAGGTGTCAACCTGTCAACCCAGGTCCCTGATAACCTCTTCTGTGCTTAGTGGATTCCACCTATATGGTAGCTTGTTTTTGGTATGACTATACATTTGCTTAACTTCAGGCCATGGCTCTGGCACCAGCTATCTGTTTCCGTTGCACTTTCCACTATAGTCGCTGCAAACTTTGAGCCAAAGTCCTCCCATGTTGGCCTGTACTTCTGGATGCCAAACAATAGTGGGACACCACTTGTGACGCTTGAGTCTGACGCCAGCAACTCTAACCCTGTGGGTTCTGTCCTGTTTGCAACCCATCTTGTGACATATGGTTTACTTTTTCTACAATACCAGTGGGGTATTGTGTGCAAGGTCAAGGTAGGCTGTATGGACTGCCTTTCCCTCATCAATGGCTTGGTGACTGTTAGAAGTCAACCAAAGGCATGATCTTCCGGGTCCAATGTCTGCAAGTCCCCTCCATTATGATCCCTTTGCAGACTAGACTTTGCTTATGGGGCGGTAATTACCAGGGTCAGGCACCGCCTTTGTGGGACCACAGTTGCCGACGCCACTGGCTGAGATTAAACAGCTGCCTTATGTGGTTTAATTCCTCATCACAGCCGGGACCATGTCCCATTGATGCTGTGTTTTTAGCTTTAGAGAGAGCTTTCACCTGCGCATTTGAGATGTCCTGGGGATAGTTATCTCCTTTAGGGGAGAGGGGGTTTGCACTGAACCTGTCTGCCAGTATGTTGGCAATGTCTGTGGGTTCAGTGATTTTTGTATCATTTTGGACTAATTCTGAGCATATCTGGGAGTTTCAACCCAGGTTCCTAACATAGCTGAAAAAGGCCTTATGATTGTCCTTTGAATCCATGGCAATTTTTCTCTCAAAATTGGCCTGTGTTCTTTTAAAAACACATGAAAAAGTTAGAAGCAGATCAAATATTCCTCCTTCATGGAGATTTTCATTGATATATCTGATTTTGAAACAAGATAAAGACAAAATTATGCTCATTTTATAGTCCCACCTCTCTTTTAAATGTGGAGTATTAAATTTTTATGTCCTATGCACAAAAAGATCAAATCATATAATGTCAAATCTAGTTGAAGATGATTAAACTGGATTTATTTTAAGTAGGAAGGTACAAGATTATACATTAGACTCTTATCATTGATAGATGCTGCTAATAAAAAGAAAGAACTTTCAATTATAAGCTTAGACATAGATAAAGCTTTTGATTCTGTTAATTGGATATATTTATTTAAAGTACATGAAGAATATATTTTTTCTTCAGAATGTATTGATTTAATAATAAAATGATATAAGAATTATTTACCCCTTGTTAAAATAGGATCATTTTGTCTAGTTCCCTTAAGATACTAAAAGGTGCAAAACAAGGTTGCCCTCTATCCCCTTTATTGTTTGTTTTGTCAATAGAGCTCTTTGCCAGTCATATTAGAAAAATACAAAGATAAAGGGATTTTCTAGTGAAGAAAATTATAGCTCTAAAATTCAACTCTTTGTTGAAGATAACCTATTGGAGTCATAGAATACTCATTAGAACATATTCTTAATTCGATAAAATATTTTGAAAATATTTAATGTTTAAGTTTTAATTATAATAGAACATTACTGATAAATAAAAAATAAACACCTCTTTGAAGAATTATAATGAATTCAGTTGGGATAATTGGCAGCTTAAATATTTGGGAATTATTATAAAGTCTAGTTGGAAAGACTTGGTTTTCCCAAATCGCAAAATTTTAGTAAACACAATAATAAAACTAATTGATAATTGGAATAAAATATTTTACATAATGGAAGACAGACTTATTTTGATAAAAATGATAGTATTACCAAAAATTTTATTTTATATACAGCGACTGCTTTTACCTCTGACCAAAAAAAAAAATCAAACAACTAATTTTCATTTTACTTGAGTTCCTGTGTCTGTCTCTCCATCATGTCTTGTTAATGTTACAAACTAGGTTAAGATCCCTGGAATGAGTGACTCTTGTCCCATTTGATTTGCGTATATGCAGCATTTCCATTTGGAAGCAGTGACTAGTGCAATGTCTGGTGACATTGTTTAAGAGGAAAAGCAGTGTGGGAGAGCAGGAGTAGGAATAATATGTTAAGTCAGCTCTGTATTCACAACATATACCTCATAGAATGTTTAATCTTATACAGTGCTTTGTATTTACAAAATATGTCAGAAATGAAAGAATGTGTTTTATTGCTATTTTATTGTAGCTGTTTTGATCAAAAATCTTAAAACTGAGAGTGTGAAAAACATTTTTATTGTAATGCAGGAAATGTTAATATAATAAAAAAGTATGCTTTCTTTAAAATGAGCTACAAGTGAGACATATGCATTCACACACATGCCCTCATCATACAACCATGATATTTCATTTGCAGTGCATATTGTATACAAGATTTGTAAGGGTTATTGCCCGAAGTAGATATGGTTAAGGAGTCCATGGATATGAGCATCAAAGAGACAGCAGTTGTCTTTTCTTTGGTTAGCTAGACATTGTGTTGTTGATCATTCTGTAATGTCATACAAAGTATTGAGCACATGACATTGTGGTTAGTTTCATGGCTGTGCATCTTTGTCACATAGATCTACAGCACAGTCCATACCATATGGTCATGCAGTGACCAGTGATGTTTGTACTGCAACACAAGATAACGTTGGTTCATCCTCTGCAGATGCCCAAGGTTTTGTTAAGGGTGGCATATACCATGGTTACTTTTTAGTGCTATGTTGTTAGCTACCACAACCCAAGATGTGACATGTGCATGTGACAGTTTGGGCACATGGAATGTGCCCTGAAGCTTTGGAAGCTGGTCAGCTGTTATATCCTTGGCTGGATGTGTGTGTGTGTGTGTGTATATATATATATGTATATATATATATATATATAAATAAATATTATATATATATGTGTATATATATATATATCTATCTATATATATATATATATATATATATATATATATATATATATATATATATATATAGGTTCATAGGTAGGTACTAGGCTATCGGCCCTAGGGCCTATACAAGCCTAGACAAAAAATGTACCCTGGCTTTTGCCACCCAAGAAAATTATTTTCCTGTACCCCTGTCGAGCAGAGCCACAGAAGTGATCCCCAGGGTGAATTTCCCATTTCCCATACAATCATCAAGATTTTTCTTGAAGAGTGCTAATGAGGAGCTCTGTTTGACATAGATAGGTAGTCTGTTCCAGAGTATGGGAAGTCTCTGGGACAGGAATCTATCCCACCAGCATGTTCTGTTTATTGTGGTGACAAGGTTAAGGTCCCTAGAGTGTGTAGCTCGGAGGGATTGGGATTTTTTTAAGTGGAGCATGTCCAACAGCTCTGGGTTTGACATAGCTTTGTATGTTAGGCAATATGCGATGGAGTAAAGCTGTAGTTTTTTGAGACGGTCTGCATAGGGCATCTGTTTGAGGCCAGTAATCCTCTTTGTGAGGTATTTCTGTGGTCTTTCCAGTTGTTGTAGATGTCTTGTGAGGTACATACCAAAAGGGGCGTTGTACTCTATAATGGGTCTAATGAGTGATGAGTAGAGGGGAACAATGACCTCTTTTTTTCTGGATGAGAATCCTTTTGTGATGAGATGAGCCACGTAGGAGGATTTCCTGACCACTGTGGCGATGTGATTATCAAAGGAGAGACTACTGTCCACCTGTGTCCCAAGGTCTCTTATCACATTTTCGGCATTAAGTAGACTACCAGCTACGTGGTAGCTCATGGGTACAGAGTTTTTACCAAAGAGGATGACAATACACTTTTTGGCATTGAGCTTCAGGCCATGGCTTTGACACCAGGTATCTGTCTCAGTGAGGCCCTTTTGTAGTTTGTCCACATCATTAGGAGTTTCAATTATGGCTCCTAGTTTGCAGTCATCTGCAAACTTTGTTAGCCAAAGACATTCTGTGTTGGCCCGCACTTCAGAGAAGTAGATACCAAACAGGAGAGAACCCAGGACTGAACCCTGTGGTACTCCACTTGTCAGTGGTCTGATGTCGGATTTGTAATCCGCTACTTTCACAGTGTGGGTTATGTCCATGAGCCAGTTGGCAACCCATCTTGTGACATAGGGATTTATACCTAGTTTAGTAAGCTTATCTATAATTCCAGAGTGGGGGATGGTGTCGAAAGCCTTGGCGAGATCTAGATAAGCTGTGTGAACCATTTTACCCTCATCTATGGCTTTGGTGACTGCTTCAAAGAAGTCAATCAGGTTTAGGAGACATGATCTGCCTTTTACAAATCCAAACTGAGTAGGGTCCAGAGTTTGGAGATTACCAATGTCTTTGTTTATGAGTTCCACGATGATACGTTCCATGGCCTTGCAGACCAGGCTCGTCAGGCTAATGGGGCGGTAGTTACCGGGGTCCGTCGTGGCTCCCCCTTTGTGGAGTGGGATAACTGTCACGGTGTGCCATTCAGTGGGTGCAAAGCCTGAGGTGAGGCTATGATTGAACATGGTACTTATGTAGGGTGCCAGTTCATTCTGTAGTTCGTGTAGAACGCAGCCTGGGATATTGTCAGGTCCCATGGATGCTGTGTTCTTGGCTTTGGAGAGTGTGTTTTTTACCTGTACAGCCATGATTATAGGAACTTTGCATTCTTCTGGTATGGAGATGGGCCCTCTAGGGGGTGAGAGGGGGGTAAATTAGCACTGAACCTATCTGCTAGGATGTTGGCAATATCAGTTGGTTCTGTATATTTAGTGCCATTATGCTGTAACTCAGAGCAGATCTGAGTGTTCCCATTTAGATTCTTGACATAGCTATAGAATGCTTTGTGGTTGTCTTTAGAGTCAGTGACAATTTTGTTTTTGTAACTAGCTTTGGAGGATTTTATGAGGGATCTCAGCTTCTTACTGAGGTTGACCAGGGAGTTCCTCCAGTCATGGGATTTTATTCTTTTTTGCAACAGTTTCTTTCTTTTGTTGTAGAGTTTGTTTATGGCAGAGGACCACTAGATTGGCTTCCTTTTTTTGGAGGATAAAATCTTGGATCTATTAGGGATAGCATGATCCATGCACTCGTGTAAGTGCTTATAAAGTGCATTTGTGTAGGATTTGGCATTCATACCTCTATTGTCCGTCTGCATGGGTGTCATGAAGTTTGCCACTTCTGTCTTAAGAAGTGTGAAGTTGGCTTTTGAGAAGTTTTTTTACAATGGTTTCCCTAATTGGGGCTGGGGGTGAGATGTGGATGTCTAGGCTGATTAGCGTGTGGTCGGATCTGACCAATGAGGAATTGACCTCTGGTGTGGAACACCGGTTTCCCATGTTGGTAATGACCAGGTCTAGGATATTGCTGCCCCTGGTGGGGGTGTGAATAAGTTGATCCAAGGCATTGGAATTTATGAATTCTAGAAAATGTTGAGCAAAAGAGTTGGTACATGAGTAGTTTTCCCAGTTAATGGTGGGGTAGTTGAAATTGCCCATTATTAGGGTGTTGGGTTGTACCCTAATACTTTCCAGTGTATCAAGAAAATGAGGAGTGTGAATCCTGGGGCATGGTGGGGGGTCTGTAGCAAGCTACAATTTGGATTGCGGTCTTGCCCAGAGTTAGTTGCACTTGGATAATCTCGGATGCATTATGCTGTGCAACTAGCCTGGAGTTGTGGATATCCTTAATGAATATGGACACGCCTCCACCTTTAGTGCTTCTTTCTGGGTTAGGTGGCCGAAAGGTGTGGTATGAACTGAAGCCTGGTAATGCAGGAGTGCTCTCTGGAGCTTTGAACCAGGTCTCTGTCACTGCACAGATGTCAATGTTCTCCATTTTAAGGAGTGCCTCGAGGGAGTGCATTTTGAGGTTTAGACTTCTAGCACTGAGTAGCATTACCCTCAGATTTTGCTTGCTTGTACCTGTTACGGTGGTGAATTTGTCATTTGAACCTTGCCTAAGAAAGGCACTATAGGGGTGGCAAGAGCCTTAGCCAGTATCCAGAATCCTAAGGGCGACAGGTGCAGACCATCTCTGGCAAGGCATCGTGGACTGTCGATCATGTCGTCCCATGCAGACAAATACTGGATCCCCTTAGAATGACACCAGAAGCTTAGCCAATTGTTGAAGTCAATCATTTTGTCCTTGTACTGTGGTATCATTCTGGGTGATGGCATGATGCTACTCAGGGTTAGGGTCATACCTGTCTGGGATACAAGATCAGAGAGCTCCTCCATGTCTCTTTTCATGTAGTCCAGGGAGGTACATCTCAGGTCATTCACACCAACATGGACAATGACAGTGTCATATTTGTACTTATTGTGGAGTGACCTGAGTGCATGCGTTATGTGGCGGATCCTGGCACCTGACAGGCAGCTGACAGAAACTTTCTCCTTGTTTAGTCTAGTGAGTGGAACATCAATGTGCCTGACTATAGAGTCACCTATGACTAGAGTGTTGGGTACGTTGTTATGCCTTATGGGCTGTGGTTAAGTGGCACACTGAGTTTCTGGGCTATGTGTCATTTGGTTTGTGTTGGGGGGTGGAGTTTGCTTGCGTTTATGCTTTGGATGTCCCTGATGCTTGGGCAGGTTTTTATTGATAGCCTCCACGAATGTAGGTGTGTGTTTTGTGTTGCTATGTGTGTGTTTTGTTGGTGTAGGCTTTGAGGGACTATGTGATGAGTGTGGTGTGGTGCAAGTGTTCACCTTCTTCTCTTGACTGTCTAGTCTAGTTTTGGGTGAAGAGAGATTTGCTTGTAGTTTGGCTATATAAGTGTATCTCTCACATGTTGTAGTGTTGGGTGGTAGGAGGAGAGGGTTGTCTGTGTACATGAGGCAATTGCTGCATTGCCTATATATATATATATATATATATATATATATATATATATATATATATATATATATATATATATATATATGTGTGTGTGTGTATATGCATGGCCTGGGTTGATAGTGTCAAGGATATCATATCTAGATGCACTGCAGTACATTAGGCAAATTTGCAGATTTTTGCACATAGATTTGCACAAGGCCTTACTTGATAGTCAAGAAGAAACTAGAGATGAGAAAGGAGTCAAACTGGGCATTCCTAGATATGGAGAAAGCATATGACAAAGTCCCAACAAAGCTGATTTGGGCAGTCCTGCAATGATTTAAAGACTCAGAAACATTGGTAGAATTAGTGTATGCTATGTAGAAAGACCTAATGGCACATGGTTCCCAAAGAGAGTGAGTGTACATCAGAGTTAAGGTTTCAGCCTACTGCTGTTCTTACTGGTGATAGACTACATTAGCAAACAGGTTGAGGGGACAAATCAATACACTTGCTGCATGCAGATGATGTGTAACTTGAACCATTGGATGGGAAATCGAAAATTCACCCCATGTCTGGCACCTATGTCTTTGAAGGACAGAGACAGTCAAAAAATGATGTTATAACCAACAATTACCCCCTTTAAAACATATAACTTGTGGGACACATTTGGGTTGCATGGCTAGGCTTATAAAGGCCCTAGTGGTTGTTAGCTTAGTACATACCTATGAACTTATGTGGCATTGCAGGCAGACTCTGAAAAAGAACTTCAGCAAATGATAAGGGAATGGAATACAAAATTGAAACTAAGTACAGTTAAGAATGTTGCTGTGGCAGCAAATTTAGATAATCAGATGCTGAAAATTGAGATATAAGGGAAATCTGTAGAATGGGTTAACAGCTTCAAGTATTTGGTAGGGGTGATTAAGGAAAAGGGAAGTCTGAATGAGGAGGTCAAAGCTAGATTCAGAGGAGCTGCAGCCAACTGGTGCAGAGTGTCAGGGGTAAAAGAAGAATGCCAAAGAAGATGGAAAATAAGGTGTACAAAACAGTGGTGATGCCAGTACTACTGTAGGGTACAGAAACCTAGGTAGTGAATACAGAAAAGCTGAGGAAGCTAGTGGTGATTGAGGTGAAGTGCCTGGGATGGTTTACTATTGTTTTTGTGAACTACATTCTGTCGGCAGCAGTGTGCTGAAAATCAGAATGTCGAGTGCACAAACAATAGTTGATGAGATAGTCGAAGACACTTAATGCAAATGCACTACTGTATTCGCTTAAGTGTAATTCAGCCATCTGCATGGAGATCGCAGTACAGTGGGAATTGGAAATTCACCCATATTCCCACTATAGTGCAATCTCGGAGTTAGAATATATAAGTGGGAGGGTGTGGGGAGTGCAGGGGGGCCCCCTGCAAAACTGTGATATGTCGTATAGGAGTCTGATTTACATCAGCTCCTATATGGCTATCACTTGCTGCTTTCGGCAACAAATGTCGAATCAAAAGTGGTGGGCATTTGGTTCATTAGTGTCACCGCTTGTTTATTTTATTTTCAGTGTTACTATTCATTGTTTCGAACAGCAAGTGTTTTGCCATTCGAAGAAACAATAGTAAACCACCTGGGATGTTTGGTAGGATGCATACTGTTGAGCAGATGAAGAAATGAGGACATCAAACCAGAAATCCAAGTAGCTGCAGTTGCAGAGAAGGTCAAAGAGAACAGATTATGGTGATTCAAGCACATGCAGGGAAGCAGAAGACAATCTGGTGAAGAAGATTTTGGAGAAACAGCAAGGGGCAAGTGAAAATAAAGGCATATAGCAAAGAGTTGGATGGATTATTTGACAGAACACCTGCAGTAGTCAAGCATGACAGTGAAGAAGGTAAAGACTGGCACTCATTTAAGAGAGATGGTGGCAGTTAATGCAACACCCTGATCACATGTAGAGAAATGAGAAAAAGGGAATTGATGATGATTGATTGATCACCAACTTTTGGGCATTGCACATTTACCTCTAGCTGTCTTCTCATACATGGTAGTTATCTCTGATACCTGGAGTTCCTGGGGTAGGCTACTGAACCCTAGACTGGAAGTCTGCCCTTCTTGGATGCAATCCTGTTGTGCAAGATTAGACACACAATGAATATCTAAGTTGTTTTCTTGAATATGTATTGTAGATCACCCCAGATATGTTTGGACACAGGAATTGTGCCTTCAGCACCTCAAATAACCACTGATCATATTCCCTCTCAAAATGTATGCTTTGGTGCAGTCTTTTGCTGGCAATTAAAGATGGTGTGTGGTTGTCATTAACCAAGGCTGCAGAGGATAATGGCATAATGGCATGTCATCATTATGTACATTTCCATGACTCTCACACTACCCCTCCTCAACACACGCATACACTACTCACCAATCATATGTCTTTTTGTAAGTTTACCATTCGTAAACTTGTGCTACTTGGGCACAGGCTTGCCAAAAGTGGGCATTATAAGTACTGCCTGGATGTACTGTGATATTGTTTAAAAATGGCTATCCACTGAGCACTTAAGTTTACAGATGAGTAATACTACCCCTCTTGGTTAACATATATTTCTTTGAATTTTTTTAAGTTACAAAAAATGCAACAGAAAAACAAATTTCCCTAGTTATTAATGTTGATAATATGTGCGAAAATGACTGCAAATATTCTATATTTGCAAAGCTGATTAGAAAAAAACCCACTAAAATGCATTAACTGTATGTATATAGTTGAAAATATATCCATCATGCTGATGCACTTCGTTTTAGTATATCAATCAGATTAATCTCATCATATAGTGAGAGTTTAAAGGTATTTTTAGAAGTCCTGCATACAAATTATAGATGCAGGAAGTATGTACTTTTTACAATCAAAACTTGGAAACTGCATCGGTCGACCGACATGTGGTCAACTTGCAGTTTTCAAGTCAGCAGAATGTCGAACAAAAATTGATCGACTACACTACAGTGAATGGGTAGTGTAGTTTGAGCATTTGGGTGCGACTTTGTGCAGGGAGATCGCTGTTCAGTGAGGAACATGGAATTAGCTCATTTTCTCACTGTATTGCGATCTCAGTTGGCATATTTAATGTGCAGGGGGTGTGGGGGTACAGGGGGGCATAACCACCCTGCAAAATAGTACAACTGCAGTTCACTGTAGAGTGTGATGGTACGTTAATGTGCATAGCATTGGTAAGTGACATCACCTACTGCTATGTTGAGCTCATCGACCCAGGGATTTCAGTTATGCCATTTCTGATTTTCTGCCTTTTAGACATTTCAGAATTCAAGATTTCACATCGATGTTGTGAACATTCAACTGACCCATTTTCCAGATTATGATAGTAAACCGTATATACATAGCTTCTTTAACATAAAGGGGAAGTCACATATATTGTATGTGTGAAACAGAACTAGTCTTTCTTTAAGAATACTAGAGTTAATACGACAGTGATTCACATGATCCGTGAGTGAATATCAGTCTTCAGTAAGTAAAGTTCTGTTTATTTGTATGTGTCTTCATTCGATCATTATGACAATTTATAATCTTATAACTAGTGTACATAATATGACATAAGGAGACGTGAAAATAAACACATATATTTTTTAGAAAGCACTTTTGCAGGGCAAAGCCCTCTTGCAAGCATACATGTGGGGGTTGTGATGTCACTACACTGGCCCAGTAATCAAGGAGCCTCAAACCTCACAACTAACACCAGTGAGGGATGTACACATTAGGAGGATGAGCAGTACACACACAGTAAAGTACAATTTCCCTTAAGAGCACACAGAGATCATGGTCAGTCTAGGGCAGGTTTTTCCCTCTCTCTCCAGATACCCAATAAGACTCCACACTGGCACATCTATAGGGTTAAGATCTCAGCCGAGTGGTCAAGCCAAAACCTCCAGCACCCTCTCTGTCCAACCAGTGCTTCATGTCCCTGCCCAAGTAGCTGACACACACACACACACACACACACACACGCACACACACACACACACACACACACACACACACACACACACACACACACACACACACACACATACGTGCACTCATTCACTTTGAGATTTAATTTACATACAAACACACAGATACTCCTGGTGAAGTCAGGCACAGTTTCACTAGCTATGCCCCCCTCTGCCCATACTAAAATGTAGAAATCACTGCCACCAACCACTACTTATCAACTACTAATAAGGTCCTTCCCAAAGGATGCCCAATCTTACTGTGTGATGTTACTATTATCCAAATGGTAAGTGTGACTAAGACTTGAAGGGTATTTAGGAGAGGCTTGTACTGCATCACCAAATACATATACAAGTACTCTAAGAGCTTAAATATCACTAAACAAAACCAGCCACAATTAAAAGGTTTAAATATATTTAATTATAAATAATAAAAGCACAAGACAATATTCAATAACTCAACACTGTGACAGAATTCAGAATCACAGGAACTACTTTAAAACAACATTGCAGAACAGTCTCACGTAAATACAGAAGACATATAGACTGATTTTACTATTTTCCTATCTATCGCTGAGAGATACTATGATCTAAGTCTTACTTACAGAGCAAAGGCAAGTGCTTGTGAGAGGATGCTTACAGGACTAGAACAAGATACAAAATGCACTGACTTTCTCTTTGAGATAGTTCTTAAACTACTCATAAAACATTTCTGTTGGATCATCTCAGATTACCTTTCTTGTCAATTCTGCTTTTAATTTCCAGGCCAACAGGAACTTAAAATATAACACCTCAGTGTCAAGAATACTTATGTCTTAGAAGCTGACACTTATCTCTTAGAAACTTCCCTGGAACTGGAAATCATAAAACTTTTAAACATCTTTACATTTCAAATCTGTGATTATCTCTGTTTCCAGACAATAGGAAAGCCTACAACTCTAGACATTGTGTCTGCTTTGAGGTGAAACAGAGATAAAGAGGCATAAACAATTTTCACTTATTTTCCTAGAGTCTGCAAGTTAACTCTGTATTTTCCAGCCTTTACCATCAACACATACATTTCCATAAGCATGTAGTTTATACACATTTCTGCTCTTTTCCCCCAGGGTGCACTGTGGTTACAATCTTGAAGCCCAATACAGAACATATAGTTTTCTTATATTTCTAAGACAAGCATACAAATCATATTACTATTCACAAATGACATAATTATTTGCATAATTCTAGCTGGCTGGGCTGGCAGCTTTCACAAACACCCCCTCGTGAAAACTCAAGCTAGTTTTTCAAGTGACCCTTGAGAAATGTTGCTTGAGAGGATTGAGCCTATCTGGGAATACCTTACCCCATTCCCTGTCTTTATAGTCCATCTGCATTGGCATTGCTAACCCCACTGGGTCCTGCACCGTCATATCATATTCTTGCAACCGTAGACTCCACCTTAGCAACTTGGCAATTTTCTGCATAGCATTCCTCCCTGGGTTGGAGCCTACGACTGAGATAAACCACACACATTGGGTGCTCTTCTCCCTCTGAAGAAATCTGGCTAGGTACAGCCCCCACCCCATGGTTTGAAGCATCCAAATGCACAGCAAATTCTTTGCTGCAATCTGGACTGGCTAACACAGGGGGTCCTCCCAAAGCTTCTTTAAGCTTCTGAAATGCCTGCTCACATGCTGGGGTCCACATTATCTTATCTGGCCTGTTTTTCCTTGTCAGGTCTGTGAAGGGAGCAGCTATGCTACTATAATTGAGGAGAAACTTTCTGTAGTACCCTGCTGTCCCTAAAAATGCCCTCACCTGCTTTTTGGTAACAGGTGCAGGCCATGCCTGAATGGCTTCCCCTTTGACTGATTCTGGCCTGATCTTACCACTTCCCACTCTATATCCCAGGTAGGAGACCTCTGCCATACTCATCTGACATTTACTGGGCTTAATGGTCAACTCTGCCCTCTGTAGTCTGCCCAGCACCTCATTGACATGATGAAGGTGCTCTTGCCAGGAATGGCTGTAGATGGCAATATCATCTATATAAGCAAGGGCAAAATCTCCTGCTCCTGCTAGGATATGATCTGTCAGCCTCTGGAAAGTTGCTGGGGCATGTTTCATCCCAAATGGCATCTTTGTGAACTCATACAAGCCAAAAGGAGTTGCAAAGACTTACCTCTCTCTAGGTCTGGGAGTCAAGGGCACCTGCCAGTAACCCTTGGTATAATCAATGGTGGTAAGATATTTAGCCCCACCCAGCTGCTCTAGGGTTTCATCTGTCCTAGGCATGGGGTAAGCATCTGACTCTGTGTGACTATTTAGTTTCCTGTAGTCCACACTGAACCTGGTGCTGCCATCCTTATTTGGTAACAGCACCACTGGGGAGGCCCAGGGACTCTTGGACTCCTGAATTACCCCTAGTTCCAACATATCCTGTATCTCCTCTCTCAGGGTCTGTTTGATTCTCTCAGGCACCCTATAAGGGGCCTACCTAATAGGCCTTTGGGGTCCTGTACCCACATGGTGCTGCACCAGGTGGGTGCACCCTGGTTTCCCAATGAACATGTCCGAAAACTCCTGTAACACTGCTCAGATTTCTTGAACCTGGGTAGGAGATAGCTGCTGGGACATTGCTACCCCTTCCACTGAGGTGTTAGTCTGAGCCTCACTTAGGAGATCAGTCAACAGATCCCCTCAGACTCTTCCTGCAATACACTGCAAATACTCAGCACAAGGGCCTCTCTATCATGGTAAGGTTTCATCATGTTAACCAGTACAATTTGTGGCCCTGCCTCCTGCCTAGCAGTTCTACCATGTAGTTAACATCACTGACCTTCCTTACCACCTTGTAGGGTTCCCCCCAAGCTGGCTACAGCTTGTTGTGTCTGACAGGAATGAGAACCATTACCTGCTGCCCTACAGCATACTCTTTAGCTCGATCATTCCTGTCACACCAGACCTTTTCCTGCTGTTGGGCTTCTGCCAGGTTCTCCTGGGCCAAGTCCATGGGTTCCTTGAGCCTTGCCCTGAAGTTTAGGACATATGCCACAACAAACTTCTTGTGGGATTCAAATTCACTCTCCCATTCATCTTGAATTAAATCTAGAGGTCCCCTCACCCTATGCCCATATAACAACTCAAAGGGTGAAAAACCTGTGGATTCCTGGGGCACCTCTCTGTAAGCAAACAACAGATGGGGCAAATATTTGTCACACTCCCTCTTAAACTGGTCTGCAAATACCTGTAGCATCATCTTGAGTGTAGAGTTTAACCTCTCAACAAGACCATTAGTCTGGGGATGGTAGGCGTTGGTCTTTAGGTGCTTCAACCTACAGTACTTCCACAGACAAGTCACCAGGTCTGACATG
Source organism: Protopterus annectens (assembly GCF_019279795.1). NCBI lineage: Eukaryota > Metazoa > Chordata > Ceratodontiformes > Protopteridae > Protopterus > Protopterus annectens. Next base: position 1,746,725,037 of record NC_056731.1, read on the forward strand.
AAATTGGCACCTCTGTCAGTCAGTATTTCTTTTGGGACACCTACCCTGATGAAAATCTCTAACAAAGCATTTTCCACCTTTTCTGCCTCAATGGAGGACAGAGCCACTGCCTCAGGATATCTCATAGCATAATATTACTACCACTAGGATATACTTTTTCCCTCTGGAACTTGGGGTACTCAGATGCCCGACAATATCCATAGCTATCTTCTGAAATGGCTCCTCAATCACAGGCAAAGGTATCAAAGGAGCTTTCACATTGTCTCCTGCCTTGCCTCCCTTTTGGCACTGCTCACAGGTCCTGCAGTACCCTATTACATCTCTGGAAATCATAGGCCAATAGAAGTTCTGCATAATATGTTTCTAAGTACGTTTTATGCCCATATGACCTGCAAAGGGAATATCATGGACTATGGCTAGAAGTTCCAGACAGTAGGCTCTGGCCACTACCAACTGCTGTATTCTCTCACCTTCATGCCCTCCATTCATGGTCCACTCTCTATACAGTAATTCTTTGTCCCAGTACACAGATTGAGAATCAGGTGCCTCACTAGCTATGTATCTCAGGCCTTGTAATGTAGGGTCTGAGAGCTGAGCCTGTCTCAATTCTCTTTGTAACCCTTCCCAGCTTGAGTATCCTCTGACAATGGTGCCTCACTGTCAGCCTGGGTAGTACTACTCACCTCTGCCCTTGCAGTCACTATATCCAAGGGAACATCAGTACTCACAAGCAGCTGTGTCTCACCTTCAGTCTCACTGCTACTGGGTAGCTCCCTCCCTGAAGTAACCACCTCACCAATCCTGACTGTAAGTGTGTGGTCTGTCTGGGTCTCCCCCAGGCTACTAGATCCACATGCTTGTCTCCAAGCCTGTCTGTATGTAACTGCATGAACACATGGTACTGCATTACCAAAATGATTTACTATCAGGACATCTGCAGGGAGTTAGTTTGGTACCCTTGTTGTCACAAGGCAACCTACTGTTGGTATTTTGTCATTCCCATTTACTGGCTCTCATTTTGCTCCCCACCTTGCCTTCATGGACATCTAAATGCTACATGGCCCCACTGGTTGCATTTCAAACATTTAACTCTAGGTCCGGGACGTGTACCTGGACTACTGGCTTCCCCTGCTATTGACAGACACTGTTGGGGCAGTCTGAGCTGCCCAATATGGGTTCCCTTATACTCACTAGCACCACTGGATGTCCCTTTCCTGTACAGTGATGCCCTGCTTGCTATTTATAGGTCTCCCTTCTTTCGCAACTCATCTACAGTAATTCATTGTCTATCAGCTAACCAGATCCTCCTGTCCACAGGCAAAATGCTAAGGGCTTGTTCCCTCATCAAAAGGTCTGCCAGCCCTTCAGAAGTGGTGACCTGACATCCACTCACATACCTATGAAAATAAGTCCTTAGTTCAGCAACATATTCACACACACTTTCATCTGCCTTGCATCCATGTTCACAAAACCTTTTCCTATAAGCTACAGGTGTTAACTTAAAAAATTCTAGCAAACAATTCTTTACAACATTATAATGTAGACAGTCATTATCAAACAGTTTGGACAGAACAGTTACAGCTTTACCATGGAGTAAGGGGTCAGAAACCAGATCCAGAACCCTTGAACAGCATTATACTGTTGACATAACCTCTCAAACATATGAATGAAACTATCAAAATTATCCCCTTCTGTAAATTGTGGAAGGAATTTCCTGACGTTTGTTGCTTCTGGGATTTAATTACTCCCTTCCTCATTACCTCCATGACTCTGGTGAAGAGTCAGCATCTCCTTTTCATGTTGCTTCTGCCACTCATTCTCCTCAGCTTCCAGATGTCTCAGACTTTCTGCTGCTTCAATTTCCAAACACTTGGCCTCCAACTCAAGTCTCTTTAACTCCAGACGTATTTTTAAGTTCGCTTTGGAAAGGTTGACCTGTCCATTTTCTGTGAGTTGTACGTCTCCATGGCCAGTCTGATCATCCTCCTGGTTGCTATTCTCTGATGCAGGTGTGACCAAAGCTGCAATCATGTCTGCTTTAGTTAGGTTTCCATGCACCAGTCCTTTTGCCTGGCACATCTCAGTCAACTAGCTCCGTGTCAGTTTGCCATACTCCTCTGCTGACATGCTTGCCTGCTGTTCCTGATGAACTAAGCTAACAAAAGAAATAAAACAATTGTGATATGAACTCTGAATGTTCACTGCATGGCTGATTTACAGTACAAAAATACCTTCAGTGATCACTGTACACAAGCTACAGGAATTCAATATTCACACCATTACAAGCCAATTAATATGTGATCTGGCTACCTCTCCACTATTAACCAATTAATATGTAATGTGGCTATCTCACCACTACCAAATAATTAATATGTGTCGCCCCCACCCTGGCCCAGTAATCAAGGAGCCTCAGTCCTCACCACTAACACCAGAGAGCGACATACACATTGGGTGGATGAACAGTACACACACAGTAAAGTACAATTTCCCTTAAGAGCACACAGAGATCACAGTCAGTCTGGATATGGTTTCTCCCTCTCTCTCCAGATCCCCAATAAGACTCCTTGGCACAGCTATAGGGTTAAGATCTCAGCCAAGTGGTCAAGCAAAAACCTCCAGCACCCTCTCTGTCTAACCAGTGCTCCATGTCCCTGCCCAAGTAGCTGACACACACACACACACACACACACACACACACACACACACACACACACACACACACACACACGCACGCACGCACACACACACACACACACACACACACACACACGCACTCACTTTGAGATTTGATTTACAGACAAACACACAGACACTCCTGGGGAAGGCAGGCACAGGTTCACTAGCTATGCCCCCTTCTGCCCAGATAAAAAGGTAGAAATCACTGCCACCAACCACTACTTATCAGCTACTAATAAGGCCCTTCCCAAAGGATGCCCAGTCTTACTGTGTGATGTTACTATTATCCAAATGTTACGTGAGACTAAGACTTGAAGGCTGTTTAGGAGTGGCTTGTACAGCATCACCAAAGACATATGCAAGTACACTAAGAGCTTAAATATCATTAAACAAAACCAGCCACAATTAAAAGGTTTAAATGTATTTAATAATAAATAATAAAAGCACAAGACAATGTTCAATAACTCAACACAATGACAGTGTTCAGAATCACAGGAAATACTTTAAAACGACATTGCAAGACAGTCTCACATAAGTAGAGAAAACATCTAGACTGATCTTACTATTTTCCTGTCTATCTCTAAGAGAGATACTATGATCTAAATTTTACTTACAGATCAAAGACAGGTGCTGGTGATAGGATGCTTACAGGTCTAGAACAAGATACAAATGCACTGACTTTCTCTCTGAGATAGTTGTTAAGTTACTCATAAAACATTTCTGCTGGGTCATCTCAGATTACATCATTCTTGTCAATTCTTTTGGTTTCCAGGCCAACAGGAACTTTTAACACCTCAGTGTCAAGAAATCTTATCTCTTAGAAGCTGACACTTTTCTCTTAGAAATCTGCCTGGAACTGGAAATCGTAAAACGTTTAAACACCTTTACATTTGAAACCTGTGATTACCTGTTTCCAAACAATAGAAAAGCCTACAACTCTAGACGTTGTGTCTGCTTTGAGCTGAAACAGAGATAACAGACTCATAAACAATTTTCACTTATTTTCTTAGAGTTTGCAAGTTAACTCTGTATATTCCAGCCTTTACCATCAACACATACATTTGCATAGGCATGTAGTTTATACACATTTCTGCTCTTTTCCAGCAGGGTGCACTGTGGTTACAATCTTGAAGCCCAGTATAGGACATATAGGTTCATAGGTTCATACTAGGCGATCTGACCTAGAGCATTTATAAGTCTAGCCAGAATGTGTTTGGCTTTCGCCACCCATTTTAAATTTATTTTGCTATGCCCTTTTTCGAGGTTAGTATACTGTGCCTCTGTCTAACAGTGACACAGAAGTGATACCCGGGGTAAACCTACGATCTCCCATCCACTCATCAAGATTCCTCTTGAAGAGAGTCAATGAGGGACTCTGCCTAACCTGGACTGGGATTTTATTCCAGAGTGAAGGGAGTCTCTGGGTTATGAATCTGTCCCTCCAGCATGTCCTATTTATTTCAGTGCTGAGGTTCAAGTCTCTCGAGCGCGTAGCTCGATGGGATTTGGATTTTCTGAGGTGCAGCATGTCCATTAATGCCGGGTTGGACATGGCTTTATACGTCAGGCAAAGATCGCCTCTGAACAGGCGGTATGCCACTGAGTAGAGCTGGAGTTTCTTTAACCGGGCAGCATATGGCATTTGTTTGAGCCCTTTGATCCTCTTGGTGAGGTACTTTTGGGGACTTTCCAGTTGCTGCAGGTGTCTGGTAAGGTATATCCCAAAAGGGGCATTGTACTCAATTATGGGCCTGATGAGGGATGAGTAAAGCAGCACGATGACCTCCCCTGATCTAGATGTGAATCCCTTCATGATTAGGTGGGCTATATAAAATGTTTTTCTAACCACTTTGGCCACGTGGTTGTCAAATGAGAGATTGCTATCAACTTGGGTCCCCAGGTCCCTAATTACTTCTTCTGTACTTAATGGATTACCACCTATGTGGTAATTTGTGGGCACTTGTTTTTGCCAAAGGGATGACTATACACTTTTGGCATTTAGCTTGAGGCCATGGCTCTGGCACCAGTTGTCTGTTTCTATGAGGCCCTTTTGGAGGATGCTTGTGTCGGCTGGAGAGTCGATTATGGCGCCCAGTTTGCAGTCATCTGCGAACTTGGTCAGCCACAGTCTTTCCGTGTTGGCCTGTACCTCCGAGAAATATATACCGAACAAGAGAGGTTCCAGGACTGAGCCTTGTGGGACACCACTTGTAACTGGTTTGGAGTCTGACATGGCTCCAGCAATTCTAACCATGTGGGTTCTGTCCTTGAGCCAGTTTGCAATCCATCTAGTGACATAGGGGGTTATATTTAAGCTGGTGAGCTTATCTATAATGCCCGAGTGGGGTATTGTATCAAAGGCTTTTGCGAGGTCCAGGTAGGCTGTGTGGACCACCTTCCCCTCGTCAATGGCCTTGGTGACTGTTTTAAAGAAATCAACCAGGTTTAAGAGGCAGGATCTGCCCTTAACAAAGCCGAACTGGGTAGGATCCAGTGTTTGTAGGTCCTCAATATCTTTATTTATGAGGTTCATGATGATCCTTTCCATAGCTTTGCAAAGCAAGCTAGTCAGGCTTATGGGGCGATAGTTTCCAGGATCCGTTGAGGCACCACCTTTATGGAGAGGGACCACTGTTGCTGTACACCACTCTTTGATCACATATCCTGTAGTAAGGCTGAGATTGAACAGTAGTTTTATGTTTGGGTTTAGCTCTTCTTGGAGTTCATGTAGGACGCAGCCCGGGACACCATCTGGTCCCATTGATGCTGTGTTTTTTGCTTTGGAGAGGGCGGCTCTTACCTGAGCATCTGAGATGTCAGGGGGGCAGCACTCTGCTGGGATAGATACTTGCCCTTTTGTTGGGGAGGGGGGGAGAAGTTTGCGCTGAACCTGTCAGCTAGGATGTTGGCAATGTCTGTGGGTTCGGTGTATTTTTTGTCATTTTGGACTAATTCTGAGCATATCTGGGAATTACCACCCAGGTTCCTAACATAACTAAAGAAAGCCTTGTGATTATCCTTAGTGTCCTGTGCAATTTTTCTCTTGAAGCTGGCCTTAGACAATTTTATGTGTGCCCGTAGTCTTTTGCTAATACTGATCAGTGATGCCTTCCCTTTTTGGGATTTTGCTCTATCATTTAGTAGCTTCCTCCTTCTATTGTATAGTTTGTTTATGGCTGGGGTCCACCAGACAGGACGTCTGCCTTTGGAGGATTGGGTCTTGGTTTTATTTGGGATCGCATGATCCATGCATTCCTGAAGGTGTTCATAGAATGCGTTTATAAAGGATTCTGCGGTCTGGGCCATATTTTCCACAGGCCCGGGGCTTTGAAGGATTCCACCTCAGTTTTGAGGAGTGTGAAATTTGCTTTAGAGAAGTTTTTCACTGTGGTTTTCTGGGCAGGGGTGGGGTCGGGATGTGAATATCCAGTGAGATTAGTTTATGGTCTGATCTTACCAGTGAGGGATACACTTCTGGTCTGGAGCATAGAGTCCCCATGTTGGTGATGATCAGGTCCAGTATGTTTTCCCTCTTGTGGGACTGGTAACAAGTTGTTCCATAGCATTTGAGTTTATAAATTCTAGGAACCTTTGGGCTAGGGTGTTGGAGCTAGAGTAATGCTCCCAGTCTATGTTTGGGTAGTTGAAGTCGCCCAATATAACGGTGTTTGGAGAGACCTTCATATTTTCCAGTGTTCTCAGGAAGGCCGAGTGGGGTTCCTGGGTTTGGGAGGGTGGTCTGTAGCAGGCTATAAACTGGAAGGCAGTTTTACCCACTGTTAGTTGCACATGAATAGTCTCTGATGCTTCGTGCTTTGCCACCAACCTGGAGGTGTGGGTATCTTTGATGAATATCGATACTCCCCCTCCTTTTGTGGTTCGGTCTAAGTTTTGGGGCTGAAAAGCATGGTATGAGGTATAACCTGGTAGTGATGGGGTGCTCTCGGGAGCCCTGAACCAGGTTTCTGTTACTGCACAGATATCGATGTTCTCCATGCTAAGGAGAGTTTCGAGTGCGTGCATCTTGAGGTTTAGACTTCTGGCGTTGAGTAGCATTACTCTTAGTTTCTTATCCCTTGTGATACATATGGAGGTGGGGTTGTCTTTTGAGCCTTGCCTAAAAAAGGCACTATGGGGGTAGCAAGAGCCTTTGCCAATATCCGAAAGCCCAGGGGTGACAGGTGCAAGCCATCCCTAGCGAAGCATCGTGGCTTGTCGAGCATATCATCCCAAGCTGACAGGCATTGGATCCCCTTTGAATGACACCAGTACTTAAGCCAATTGTTGAAATTGATCCTCTTGTCTTCATATTGTGGCATCATTCTTGGTGAGGGTAAGATGCTTCTCAAGGTCAGGGTCATACCGGCCTGGGCTACATGCTCAGAGAGCTCCTTTATGTCTCTTTTCATGTAGTCCAGGGAGGTACGTCTCAGGTCATTCACACCAGCATGGACAATGACTGAGTCATATTTGTACTTGCCTTGGAGTGACCTGAGTGCTTGTGTTATGTGGTGGATCCTAGCACCCGACAAGCTGTTCACCATGACCTTCTTCTTGTTCAGCCTGGTGAATAGTATTCTTACATTTCTAAGACAGGCATGCAAATCACATTACTATTCACAAATGACAGAATTATTTACAAAATTCTAGCTGGCTGGGCTGGCAGCCCTCACAGGGGTATTTGTCTCTCCCCTCAATACTTGGAAGCTGCATGACATTAGAATATATGATGACCTAAGATCTTGCTTGAAATGCCATACACTCACTTTTCATTTTGAGGTTTCTGAATGGAAAGAACATTCAGTTTGAAAAGTATACGTGCAAAAGCTGTAATCTTAAAGTTAAAGAACTTATTTTCTTTCTACTTGTATATGCGTTAGAGTGTTTAATCCACAATCCTAATTTTCTCATCCAGTCACTGCCACCTGCCGTAAGATTGCAGTTTGCGAAACACCACTTCTTTGCAAGTTACCACTCTCTGACAGCTGCCCATGTAATTACTCTGTCCCAGGGACCACTTAATGATTTCCTCCATTCATTAATGGCAGCCTATAAGACTGCTGTACCTTACATCATTCACCAGAGTGTTGCTTAACATTCCATGAGTAATAGTCATGAAACTGACCTATTTATCATCCCATAGTTCTCTGCCAGTCAAGAAACGTCATATCAGATTAAGTTGCAGTGCACAATACTCCATCCCACTGCATTGTGTCACAGCTGCATTTTGTTAATCAAAATGTATAACCTTCATTGATCTCCCCCATAAGGTTAATATAAATACTTTTCATGATCACTGGATCATCGTTTTGTCAATTGCTTGAAATTCTGAAACAGTAGTGCATCATTGATTATCATATCAGCTTGGCAAGTATGTCACAGTCTCTTAAGTTATGTTTCCTTAGGAACTGGTTAGATGCTGAAAGGCCATGTCTGGACTCTCAGTCTTCTTTTTTGTCTTATTTTCAGCTACTTCTTGGTGGGAGGGAATGGGACAGATTGCAATACTTGTCTACTCATCCCTGCCACCAACAAGTTAAAGCTATCTCTGGGTACTAAATTTTTCCATTTTCAGCTGGCCCTTGAGTAGAATGAGTTTGTGCCTAAATTCAGGATATTAACATCTCCATCAGAAATATAGGTTCTATACCCTGGTTGACCTCCCATAAACTGAATGGATCAAGTAGCTGGTAAAAGCATATCATTTCAGTCCATCAACAAAATGTTTATCCTTAATCACCTTTTTTCATAAAGATATTGTTTATCAAATTCCATAAATTCCATGTATGGAGATAAGAAAATGAAGTTGGCATGTGTACCCCTGAATCTTGCCCCATTAGTGCCACCCATTACTATGTGGCACTTAGCTATTCCACACTTCCTGAAAGAACTACAATGTTTTAGTTGCTATTGTATATTGGAGAAACATTTAGATATATTAAGTGTCCTCAGGAGAGAAATACTTTCTAAGTATTAATGCTTGTAATTACTAGATATCAATTTTCAATTATACCACTAGTTTCTACATGACTACATATTTTAAAAAATGGATTTTGGTACCACACTCGTTTGAGGCTGCTAGACAGCAGCTTCATTTCATATCCCTCCCCCCATCAGGCCACAATCATGTCTTTCCCTTTTTCATCTCTTTATATGCACTCTATAACACAGACCCTCTATTTCTTTTATGGCTTGTCTTGTCATAACTTCCAACTTGCAGATATTCTTTTGGAATCTATTGAATGCATTCTTGAGAAGTGAATATGAATAAAGCATCTGAGATGAGCAGTCAAGAGTGATATGCTGGTGAACCTCCAGTATATGAAACTAGAACACAGTGAACCTTTTGGAATAGCCCTTGTGCGGTGATATGCCTCTTTTATGCTTATTTTCAAATAAGAGACCAAAGAAGCCTCTGAGAGGATATTTAATGACTGACTCGTTACATCTATCAATAAGTATTTTATCTTGGTTAAACTTACTTGCAAGCCGACCGTCTCCTTTTCCTAGATTCTCACAGATTTATTGCTAAGCATGGCTTATGCTTATCCTCCATTCATTCTGTGTAATTCAGAATGTAACCAAAGAACCAGCTCTACTATTTCCTTAACCTATGTCACTTTTCCTAGAACTGAATGCACCATAATCCTACTGTGTACTTCGTTAAGCCTTTACATTACAACTTTTACTTATTAATTGCTAATAAGTTACCTTTAAGCCATTAGTGCTATCCATTCCAGTCACCACTTTGAGCTATGATTATGCTGAAAACACTAATTCATACACTGCACTACTGAACGATTATTCTCAACTTGCTTCTGGTGTGCCAATCTCTGACTCTCCTAGTACAGCCATCTTACAGCTCTATCCCTGTTAATATATGCCATATACTACACAGACTGAGCACAGTCCAGATGTTTTAAAACTGACTCAGAAGCATATTTTCTCTATCTTTCTTTAATTCCTTTCATTCTGCCATGATTCATTACACACCTCCACACCTTCACACTCGCACACACACACACACACACACACACACACACACACACACACACACACACAAACACACACATACATTCACACAAACATATATATATATATATATATATATATATATATATATATATATATATATATATATATATATATATATATATATCTATCTATCTATCTATCTATCTATATACACACGTGTAGGACACTATATTGAACATACACTGTCCCAGCACCTTACAAACTGATGTTTGAATGACAAATGTACCAATAATAACACATTCTGTTCATGCTCTGTGAATTACCCTGGAACTTAGTAAACCGACAACTATTTTTGCAGGGGCCAAGCCCCCCGTGCACCCCCCTCCACACCCCATGTTAATTATATATACTAATTCCCAAACTGCACAGTCTTTGGGAAAGGATATATTCCCCTACTCTGGGATTGTCAATATGGTGCACTTGTTGACCATTTGTCTGTGTTGACCATTTCGCATCGACCTAGTGTGAGAACACTGTGCATTCAATACAGTACCCCACACCCATATGTTTCTCTTGCTCTCTCTCTCTCTCTCTCTTTCTCTCTCTATATATATATATATATATATATATATATATATATATATATATATATATATATATATGTGTGTGTGTGTGTGTGTGTGTGTGTGTGTGTGTGTATAAAAATTCTCTAACATTCTTTATGATATGTAATAATTTTCTGTAATGTTTTCCTAACCATCTCAGCTGTTAATTTTCACATCAGCCATATAGTATTTAATCTTTATGCTTGTGCATTACTTTTGAAAGTTTTTATTCTTTTATTCTTCCTCCAGTACACACACACACACACACGCACACGCAAACGCACGCGCACACACACACATCTATGGCACTTATCACCAGTTTGCAGGATCACACAATTCCCTTACAGCATATCTTTAGGATGTGGTAGACATGTTAACTCTGTACTGAAAGCATCAAAGCCAGAACCTGACCTGGAAAATCAAGGGCTATGTGGCAGCAACATTAACCACTGCATAGCCATGCTGGTCTTTTCACAGTTTTCTGATTTTTACATATCAACAAATATATTGAAAAGCTGCTTTCCAGCTCTACAGAGTACAGAGTACATAGTCACTGCAGATATATGCCTATTATACTTAGGAATTCTAGTTGTATATATTAATTTTAATTATGGATTGCAATTTCCATGCATAATTTGGTACCATTTTATTATTGGCCCCTGGCTCAGCTGGACTAACCCAGTTAACAAATGTTAGTAAATAAATAAATTATTATTATTAGTTAGAAACATTTGAACAGTTTCATGTCATGGTAGAGAAAGGTCCTTAGACCGCTCACTCACCCAGTTTTGTGGCCATAATTTTATCTGGCACTGAAGTTCAGCTTACACTTCTCTGTAAAGTTATAGTTTGTCATGCTCATCACGTATCATTTCTGCCACATTCATGAAGTTACCCTGTTGTGTAATTAACATATTTTATTACTCTTGCTTTCCTCCACATCAATGTCACAAATCCTTGGAAAGAAGAGACTCTGTTCTGGTCCCTGTGGTTCATTACTGATTAATTTCCCTTTCTCCATTGATGTGCCTTTGATGAACATCCTTTGGTCTGCTTATGCAATAACTGCCAGACTATGTATTGGTGTCCTTTATTCTGTTTTTTTCATCCCATTGTGAATTGGATCAAAGCAAGTCTTTATACTACCATGTTGGTGTAAAAGTACTTGTTTATTTTACTGTTTGCCATTAAGCATGTAATAAAAACACTTTTTCCTGGTCCCTGGTCTGTTTTTGCATCACAAACTGCATTAGATTTTAACTGGCAAAGGCAATCTTATTAAAATTGGTGATAAAAAAATTCTGCTGGGGATACAGTCAGGATCTCTTCAGTTATTGTTCATTTCACTTCACATGCGTTTATGGTTGCTCAGGTCCCTTCTTTCCATTCCAGTTCTGAAATACCTTCTTCAGTACTGTATTAACAGTTTATCTCTCCAATTACTATGATAACCTGACAAATGCACTTCATAAATTAGAAGCTGGAAAGACCAGATCTACCTTCCCTCCCCCATATGGAATGATGAGGTTGCCATACATTTTCCACTGGAAACCACCATTTCCCTATCACTAATTTCCCTGGTGTTGGTGGACCATCACCAGTAATGGTATTTGTACTACTAGCTCCTGCAGCTTCTTATCTGATGTTGGCCCATCTGATATCCTTAGGTTTGGAGGCTTGTTTTTAATGCTGTATTATCTGGTGACAGCTATGCCGGCACTCATCTCCACCATTCTGGTGCTGATATTTTTGATACATGGATTCCCATAATCTGTGATCTTGGTGTCAGATCCTCTTTTACTGGGGCTAATAAGAAGGATTTTGATGCAGAGCCCCTAGGTCCACGGTACAATGCTTCCCTGATGCCAGTGATTTTGGCAAGTGTTCTTCAGGCATCAATAACCCTAGCACTTGCCCTGACTCAAGCCTTTTTTCAGAAACCTCCTTACAATGCCTGTTACCCTCTTAAGGGACCCTTAAAGACAACCTTCTCCAAGTGGATGACCCTCCAAATCATGCCTTTACTGGTGCACATGTTCCCTCTTGCTTTGTTTCTCCATTGGGAACATGGCTCCTTAAGTTCTCAGATACTGTACAGCAAGAAAGAAGGGAGAAGAAAGGAACTAGCCTGTGCAAAACATATTGATCTTCCTATGGACTCTCATAAAGGAACTTGATTGACAAGAGGGATCAAGTTTTTCCCTTCTTCTCCCTGTCATGCCAGATTTTGGCAGCATTTAGAAATCATGCAACAGGGGAGGGGGGGCTGTCTCTCTGACCTCATCCTGCTTCCGCAGCACATACTTCATCATATCTCCCACTTTACTCCTCTAACCTCTTGGGTGATCTCTGCTTTACTGATCATTTTAAAATGCAGAACTATGATAACACAGCAAAATCCAGCCAGTAGCTCCCATACCCAAGAGAATGTACCAGGCTTTCCATCCTCTGGGTACAGTTTGGGCACAGACTCATTCCATATACTACCATTCCTGCAGCATCCTACTGTAAAGCTTCCAAGCCATGGAGCCCCACATCCAGTCACAAAAGGAGTTCAGAGGGATGGACATATTTGGAAAAAAATGCATGGTCACGTCTGTCATCATATCTCTGCAGATTTTGAACTATATAACCCACATGGTGAATTTCTCAAAAGGTATGGTAGGTGAAACATATTGAGTGGTAGAGGAGTTGCCAAGGGGTCCATTAAAATATAAAGTAATTCATTGAATTGGCAGAATTGTGGTCTGTGCAATTCATAATGCATTGAAAAGTGTGTAGAAAGCATCAAGATCTGGCTTTAACAAATGCCTGCACTCTAGTTGTGACTAACCCAGTTTGCTGAGGGCACTGAGGCAGTCTTCTCTGGTTTCCCAAAAAGTCACTTCCTGTTTGGCCTCAAAGGCTCCCAGCACCTTAAAAATGTGAAGCAGAGCCAGGTCCTCACTACTGTTGAGGTGAATTTCACCTTTCACAGTATTCCTTTGCTTGGATACAGAGGAGTCAGCAATGGATATGGTTTCACTATCATCCATAGCAGTGATAGAAGGGTGGTGGAAACAGATAGTTCCCTCAGTATGGTTCCACCATAGTGACCGACCAAAAAGTCACAGTTCTTAATGCATGCTAAGGGGACAAAGTCAACATCGAAGTATACTACAACCATATTTTTTATATTATCCACTGAGCATTTGGCTCAGCTGCTGTGGAATAAACTTGGTTCTAATCACAAAAGTGATAAGGGTGGCAAGGCTAAGAGTGACATCCCTTTGTTTTAAGATGATCTCATAGTTTTCCTTGAGAACCACTTGATATCCTTGCCAGTTGCCTGGGATATTCTCAAAAGTTGGCAACCTATTTCTGGCTGTAAAATAAACCCCATCTAAATCAGTATTAATATCCTAGAAGACTGTCTATTCCCAAACAGAAAGGCATAAGAATAACTTTGTCTTTAACCTGTCTTGGTTTAAATATCTGGGTATTATGTTCATGCAGTCTATGTAGCAAACCAAAGAGATTTATATTAACTTTCCACGGCAGTTAGTAGAAGACCACCTATAAGATTGGTCAGTTTGGAGTTTTCCTTTCATGCTGAAACTTCATTTCATTTAATTAAAATGATGTTCTTTCCCATATGCCTGTATATTATTCAAGGACTGCCTGCTAGAATCCCTTTCAATACCTTGACAAAATGGGACAGTAAGATTCAGAAATTACTTTGGCCTCTTTTATCTCACAGGGGCTCAGCAGTGGCATATCATGGTCTTCAGAGGCATGGAGAGATTCATCTGCCTAGCCTGGTCATAGCATATAAAGTGACTGCATTGAGGATTCATCAAGACCTTTGCAAGATGGACCCATCACCCTTATGGGTGATCCTAATGGGCAGTGATCTTAACTACCAGATTTATTGTATGCCCTTGATACCTACCTTTTGTGAGAAATACGCACAGCAGTTATCATTATTTGGCTTTGCAGTGAGGTAATGTTTGGCTTTTCTTCTATTCTCATTTCATAGTATTTAAATATCATCTATAATGTTGTGGCTACTACATTAAGAAAATTAGACCCCACATGGACATCAGCATACCTCATTTTTCCTTTTCTACACATGCCTGATTTGAAGTTGCTAAAATGACTTTCCCTTGAAAAGATTGGTGGGATAGACTCCTAACCTTGTCAAACCAGTGATACTCAGGCAGTTCTTTCAAGCCTTTGCTCAATCCTAAGGTGTAATGTCCAAAGATTTATGGAAAAAATTTAGCACAGTCATATCAATCATTCATATTGACTTTTTCCGAATCTTATTGCTTATCTTTTAACTTAGAACCCGTCAGCATGTAGTCCTTCTTTTACATTATACATAAATTGTACTTATCCTGTCTCCTAAATAGGTCATCTGACTCGTGCATGTATTTTCCATGTTCTTGAACTTCATCATGGTTGAAGGTACCCCCCATTTCATATGTTTTCCAGTTTCATTTTTTTCCAACAGTAAAAGCATCCATGATATAAAGAAGGGGTTTCTCTATTTACCTGTACAGCTTCCAAAAGCCAGTTGAGTTAGCTGTTCAGTGCACATGCGTGAACTGACTAAATTGTTCCTGCTGGCCTGTGCTCTGTAGCCTGCTTATCACATCTCCCACCCCCATTTCCCCTGCTATCCCAGATTATCCAGTTTATTCCCTCCATTCCTTTCTCATAAAATACCAAACAGCCTCCCCCCCTTAAAGAACCAACAACACAATCCAATTCTTAATTCAGCAGAAATTCACTAACCATAACCTGCTCTTAGTCAACCCCCCAAAAAAAACAGACTCAGAAACACAACAAATAAAAAAAAAATTAAAATACTTCTTCAAGCACAGTTTAACCAAATCACATAAAATATGTTGTTCAATGAAATCTGCAAAAGGACACTTTCCCATCATCCTTCTTTGTATCTTGCCCTTCCCCACAACCCACAATTTCCTTCCTAATCTCCACATCCCGATTGAACTTCTCAAAATAACAAACTCTACCAAAATGCTACCATCTTTAACTACATCATATACTCTTAACAGCAAATAAATTTCACAGACCTCTAACAGCTATACAATTGACAACAACCATACAACACTCTCACAGTTCCAGATAATAAACTAAAACAATAGATCAAATAATTTACTGTAAAACCTTTACAAGATCACCTTCCTGTTTACAACTGTTGCACTCATTCTTCTCTTAAGAGGTAATTTTGTGCCCAACACTGGCTCACTAAGATCACCCCCCCATGCAGCAACTTTCCACCATCTCATTCTTTCTAACTAAAGTTCACAGAATCAGCAATAAATTTTATCAAATCAGTGCTTATCTCTCCCAACACAACCCAGACATAGTCACAGTCACTGAATCCTGATATAAACAAATCTACCCTAACTTTCATCACCTCATTCTCACCACTTTGCCTGACCAGGAAAGATTAGGTGGTTATCTTAAACCCATTGTCTTAAGCCAGTCTAACTATACATCTGAATCAAATCTACATTGGATAATCCTACAGGTCCCATCTGTTAAAGGTGAACTCCGCTACTGGCAACTACATATATTCTACTCCCTCCTCACTATATAAATTTAAATCTGTTATAGCCACCATCCTTAAGGACCCCAAAACGAAAACACAACATAATTATTCTAGGAGACAATTATACAGGTCAACAATTTACAGACACTTCAGAATATCTGGTAGATAACAGACTTTTAAAACTTATTTTTTGAACTAAAACTTTGAACTTAAATTCTGGAGTACTATCAACTCCCTACTCCACACTGGTTCTCCTACTATCCCTAACCCTTTCCCCTATCACTCTCCCTCTGAAACTGCAGATTTACTCACCAAACACTTCATAGACAGCATCTCTAAACTTCTACCCTCTGGTAACTCTGCTCATCCCAACTCTTCTGTATCACCCTCACCTCCCCTTAAACCTTTATCCTCTGTCGCTCTGCCTTTTACCTTGCAACCTATTTCTACTAAATATATCAAATCTCTGCTTCTTAAACTAAAACCATGCTCTCCTTCTACTGATAAACTCCCTCCTCAGTTTCTGAAAATTGCTGCTGACTCTATTGCATATCCTGTATCTATCTTAATCAACTGCTCCATTCAGGAATCTACCATACTGGAAATATAGGAATCCTTCTATACCACTCCTCTGACAAATGTGGCAACTCTGTTGAATCCTGTAACTATAGACCAACCGCTATTCTCTCACTGTGCTCCAATATCCTTG
The DNA here is from genome assembly GCF_019279795.1 of Protopterus annectens. Lineage (NCBI taxonomy): Eukaryota > Metazoa > Chordata > Ceratodontiformes > Protopteridae > Protopterus > Protopterus annectens. The sequence goes on from NC_056731.1 coordinate 1,746,741,565, forward strand.
AAAAATTTATACATACTCAACCACTGTCCCATCTCATTCACAAAAATATCCTCACCCCCTCACAACATGGTTTCCGCCCTAAACACAGTACCTCGACTGCCTTACTACCCTTTACTCAAAAGGTTGCAGAAGCTAGGGAAAACAACCCCCTCATCTCCTGTGTATTTATAGATCTCTCTAAAGCCTTCAACACTGTGTCTCATCCCATCCTTCTTAACAAACTCTCAGACCTAAACCAATCTCCTTCTACTCTTGGCTGGTTCCAATCCTACCTTACTGGCAGAAAACAAGCTGTTAGATGGAAGCAAGCTTTCTCACCCTTCCTTGCTGTTCAGACAGGAGTACCCCAAGGCTCCATACTTGGACCGGTCATTTTAAACATTTTTGCCAACAACCTACATACAATATGGAGATGACTCTAGTCTCTTATCTATCTCCAATACTATCTCTGAATTGCACACACTAACACAGACTTCCTTTATCTCTGTTGAAAAATGGCTTAGAAATAATCAACTAATCCTTAACCAGAAAAAAAACTCAGTTCCTTCACTTCCTACCTCAGACACTCTCTCACATTAAATACAACTTTTCTCTTTCCTTCCTAGATGGCACCATTCTCTCTCCTGCCTCACACACCAAGCTCCTTGGGGTAATAGTTGATGACCAACTAAAATTTGACTTGCACATACAACAGGGCATCAAAAAAAAAAAACACCAAAACTTGGATGACTTTATAGGAACAAAAAAGTAATCACTACTGCCACTAAATGCACTCTTGCATAGACATTTCTCTTACCTAGTCTTCTGTATGCTTCCCCCATCCTTACCAATATCCAAACTACTCCAATGTAGAAACTGCAACAAACATACAACAAAGTTGCCAGATTTATTCTAAATCAACCACTCTCATCTCATCACTGCCTTTCATTAAACAAACTTCAGTGGCTGGAATTTCCACACCTTCTCCTACAATCACAACTCCACACTATCTTTTCCATACTCAGCAACCCCTCTGCCTGCCCTGTTCTCGCCTCCCATGTTACTCTCTACTCCCCCCCCCCACCTTCTCCAGAGTACTGATCAACATCTTCTCTCAGTTTATAAACCCAAAAGGAATATTGGCAAACTACTTTACAAACACTCTGTCTCACTAAATTGAAACAAACTCCCTCTCCATATTAGATCCAACCTTTCCTTTCCCTGTCTTGAAAAGGAGCTTAAATCCCACCTACTAAACTTGAAATTATGCCATTGCCTTGACCACACGTAGTCTTAGTCTGTCCTACTGTATAACTTGTTGCATCTCCTAACTTCTTTCCCTGTTAGTAACTTCTGCTTAAACTTACCTCCTGAACCCTCAGCTCTACTTTTTACTCTTATGTGTAGTAAATTTAGACCACTGATATCAGTGCAACCCTTATTGTTCATATTTTTTTCTTTTGTCTTTCTCTTTATAATTAATTTTGTATTTGCATTGTTATTTTTAATAGTTTTTGTCCTGTATGTTTATCTTTGCTTGTATTTGCTGGGGCTCTTTCCCCTTGGGTTTCCACTAAAAATTGGTTGCTTACTATCAGTGCAATGCAAATAGTTAATAACCTTTTTCTTTTTACAGTTATTTTGTGTTGTGATTATTTAATAATTGTATATTGTCACTTTATCTTTATTTATATTTGCTGGGGCTTTCCCCCTCAGGTCTCCACTGAAAATGGATTTGTTTGCAAACTCAGTTGGACTAACCCAGTTAATAAATGTGAAATAAATAAATAAAATAAATAAAAATGATTAAATCTTAAAAATTCCAAACATTCTACCCGAGACCACCTTATTGCCAGTATCCTTACAGACTCATACTTCACCCTTATTCAATGATCTCTGTCCAATCACATTCATCATCACCAACCAAGCAATCAAAATCTGCCCATCTTATTTATACCCCAGTCCACAAAAACATCTTCAAATTTAAACTATTTTCCAATTTTGACTAGTCTCACATACTTCTACACAAATACTCCAAATATGCTTCCATCTATCCTACCTAGACTGTACTTGTCATCCAAGATAAATTAAATGTCTGCAGAAACATTTTAAACAGACTGGCAAACAACAGAACTCAAACAGCTTCTCAATCTGAGACATGAATCATGATATATAGTGAAGCAAAACCCCACCATTGAAAACCACACAATGTACCTGTCTACACAAACTGCTAAAACATCCATAGGCATAAAACCCTCTATCATAAAATCAAGCAATCCCCTTTTCTGTGCAAAACAAAATAAAACACTTACTTTAAGATGTTAGCTCTATAATTGTTTATAAACTTAAGCTTACTACTTCTCTACAAATATCATCAGCTGCAGACATAAACAGTTCCCTTCCTCTGACTTCCATAAAGAATTCAACTCCTCCCACTAATAAACAGTCCCACCATCCAACAAACCATCCAACCATCATCCCCACCACCTTTCACCCTCCTTCTACTTCATACACAAAAAGGCTAAGGAAATTGCATCAATTCTCAAGCACATTCCTATGGACACCCACCCACATCTGGTAATCTACATCCATGGTTCATTCATCACTGCAGAGAATATCTCACCTCATCTGGAAAATAGCTCTAGTAACCCCCTTCCTAACCAAACCCACCCCAATGACACATCCCACTTTCATCCAGGTTCCAGTCTACACATCTTAGGCAAACTCCTTGAAAAAATTGTTTATAAACAATTAATGGAATAGATTCATCAATACTGTCTGCTCTTCCTAAAATAACATAGCTTCTGGAATGGACACTGAATACTAACCAATGATGATAAAATACAGACAAAGGTAGCCTATCATCATTGACCTTACTAAAGTGTTTGATCTCATTGACCACTCCCATTTAATGGATAAACTGACAGAAATATGAATACATTCACACACAATTCCATGGTCTCTAGACTTCATCTCAAACAGGTACTTTAAAGTGAAAGCAGGACTCTGTCTCTCTGAAGAAGAATTCCTCTACCCTGGCATACTTCTGATATTCATCCTTGTCCCAGTCCTTTTCTTAATTTGTGTTAACAAATTACCATAAGACCTACCTCACTTCCATTAAACCTTATAAACAAATAACATGGTTGTCTACGGCTCCATTCCAAAGTTTGCAAACATTCAAATTCAATGTCAATCAGACCTTCACTGTCCTCCACAATTGGCATATTAATTACAAATTTATACTTAAGTCCTCAAAAACCAAAACCATCCTGTTTGGAACCCACTAAAAAACAATTATTCAAAAAGTGTCCACATAACAGAACTAAATTGCTCAAAAAGACTCAACTTCCTCTTTCAAATAGATTGGTATTTGATTAGACCAAACCCTCAATTTTCATTTACACATTGAAAAAAAAATAGAAACAGAGCAATTCCCTCCTCTTTTGTGGTCACACAATCTCGTCCTCTCTGAACAAACATGCTAGAAGAGTCACAAGAAAAGGGTCATGCTATCCTAACTACAATATGGACGTACTATTTTTGCAGCAGCCTCCAAAAAGAACTCCAGCACTCTTCACACACCAGCCAACAAAATTTGTCATTTCATTATGAACTCTACCCTCTCCCTCTAAGGAATATCACTGGCTCAACCTGTCCAAAGCAAACTGACTACCAGCTACACATACATCTCACTTCCTACTGGAAATCTAGCTCTTTAAAGTAGTGTATTTGGAAACATGCTCTCTACTATCAACTAAATTAGTGGAAAACATGCTCCTACTTTTTCAGATGTTATTCACTATCAGTGCCCAATATATTTAGCCCAACTATTAATCTACACCACTCTATCCCCAACTTTTGGCAATATCTCCCATCCTACATAAAAGATCTCAACTCATACCCAACATCCTGTCAATACTTTAAAAAATCCTAATGCTCATGGCTCCTGATGGGAACATGTAATGTAATCTTTTTCACCCCTTCCTCCTTCAGATCAGCTACATCTATAGTCTCCAACAGAAATTCTTCTTATTGACATGTCCATAGCAACTCTCACTGTGATACCAAAATGAACTATTATCCTCTCTGTATTAGCTTTGTATTAACTGGAAATCTGCTGTTCTTTACCTTGTTATGACTTTTTGTACCATTTGTAAATCTCAATTTTATTTTGTATGTTTCATTTGTGAAGTAAATCACCTAGGCCGTGTCTGTAAATGGTCAGCTATGATCAGTGTACTAATCTGGAAACAAACTTAAATAAATGAAAGAATAAATAACCCCATCCACAAAATAAAACTGAACAATTTAATTTTTGGAATGCAGAAATACATGAAAAAGACATAACATGCTTGTAAATATAGACAAAAAGAAAAGAGAAAAAATAGTAGGATAACTTGGACGGTCACTTCTCCTTGCCTGATGGGTGCACAGTTCTAATTTCTAGCACATCTTACTGTTCAGAAGCCAGTAGCAACTTGAGAAATATACTGCTTTTGCTTATAGGCAGGAGATGCTTGACTGAAGAAAAAAGCAAGTGTGTGATGATATACTTTCTCAGAATCACTGTCGGTGCTATATGAAGAAGCTATAGTCCATTACAGCATACATACATGCACATCAATAGGACATATTTACAAATAAAAATGTAAGAAGAACTATGTGACTACACGAATGAGTGAGGAAAAAGTAAGCATAAACACTCAAGCCTCACAAATTTATTGACGGTAAAAAGAATCATTCAAAGGATAAAGACTGACTATGAGAAGTATCAAACAGATCACTTTTAAAGATGTAAAATTTTATTTTATTATTATTTTTTTCCTTTGTTTACTGGGATAGTCCAAATGAGATGAGCATGAATCCTTTTTCAGTCCAGGCCCAAAGAGAAAGCTCTGTGTATTGTACAGTAATTAAAGCAATCATGAAAGTTTATACAAAAACATGGGAATTATGTATAGTATAATTATGGGTAAAAGAGATTAAGCAAAAACAAGTCTGCATTGTATACAGTACAAGTGTGAACATCTAACATATGCATCACATCCATATAGTAAAGAGATATTCAAGTTTGGTTATCATCATGCTAGTTGGGCATCATATCATTCATATAATAATCAAACTGATAACGTGTTCCTAAACAGCATTGTGACACTGTAAGCCAAGTATTCCCTTCCCCAAGATAAATTCACCTTCCAGCCCAACACTATTCTCCCAGGTGACTTTAACTACTCAACTATCCACTGGCAAACCTATACATCTAATGGCAAACATGACAAGTGCATTGCTTCCTAGACTTTATTGATACATCTCTCCAGAACAAATGATCAATCTTCTAACTAGAAGTCCCATTATTCTCAGTATTGTCCTCAAAAGCATGTCGTTGTCTAGCACCTCACACATCTCATAGGTTCATAGGTGTTTACTCGGCTAACAACCACAAGGGCCTTTTTAAGTCTAGTCATGCATCCCAAATCTCTGACAAGTTCTGATACCCTTGTTAAGTGTAAGCAGGGGCTTAGGAGTGAAACATCTACAATCTAGGGCCTGAGAGATGAACCATTTACAGGTTTTCTGTGTCCATTGGAGACATAGGTGCCAAACCAGGGATGAATTTCCTGTTCCGCATCCAGTTGTCCAAGTTGCAGTTGAATTAGGTTAGTGAGGAAGTCTGCTTTACATGGATGGGGAGCCTGTTCCATAGACGGGGTGGTCTCTGGCATACATACCTGTCTCTCCAGCAGGTCCTATTTAGATCTCAGGCATGGTTTAAGTCTTTAGAATGGGTAATTCTGGTGCTGTTTGCTTTGTGGATATGCAGGAGGTCCATCAGAATGGAGTCTGACAATGCCTTGTATTCCAGGCATAGATCTCCTTTCAAAAGCCTGTAGGAGATGGAATACAGGGATAGGGCCTTGAGGCAGTCTGCATAGGATATTTTACTTACACCCTGTATTCTTTTAGTGAGGAACCTCTGTGGACATTCCAACTGTTGGATATGCCTGGTTAGGTACATACCAAAGGGGACATTGTAGTCAATGATAGGTCTGATGAATGCCGAATACTGTGGGACAATGACTTCCTTGGACTTAGATGCCATACCTTTGTTCATAAGTTGCACAACATAGACTGAGTTCCTCAGTATCGTAGACACATGATGGTCAAAGGCTAAATTACTATATATGTGTGTCTGTAAGTCCTTGACTACTGGGTCATCTCTAAGGGGTGTGTTGCCAATATGATAGTTACCAGGAGTGGATGACTTCCCAAAGGATACTATTATGCATTTCCTGGCATTTAGTTTTAGTCCATGGCTCTGGCACCAGTTGTTTGTCTGTATCAGCCCCTCCTGGAGTACATTTGCATTAGTGTGGGATTCAATGACAGCTCCTAACTTGCAATCACCCTCTCTTGTTAAGTCTGACCACAACTCTGTTGTCTTCCCTTTTAAAATTGAATTTATCTCCACTATACATCAAATGCCTTGGAGAATTTCCTAAAAACAACTCACACGTTATCTAAATAAATTGCAAAATAATACTCCACATGATGTTCCCATCAACAAAGCTCCCACCTACTCTTCCAGTTGGCATTTACAACTAAATAACTGCATTTTGAAGTCCAACTTTATCTGTGCCAAATATAGTAGGGAAATGTAATAAAAATTGTTATGGTTGAATACTTAAGTCAATGAACTTCATCTCCCCATCTGAAAAAAAAACACTGAAGCATGCTAGTAAAATCTTAAGTGTATCAATAGAAAGTATAAAAGTATAGTTTCTTCTACAAAGGTAAATATAAATCTATAAATTCTTCTTTGGCTTTGTCAGAAACTTAATAATTGATACACAACTGCCCAGTGGTATTTTGTGGTACTGGCTGCTAGGCTGTAGCTCCCTAATACAAAAAAAAAAAAGAAAAGAAAACAAAACCCTGTAAGCTATTTTAGTTACAAGTTTATCCTTTTTGTCTGTTACAAAACAGTAGCTTTAGCAGTACTGTTACCTACAGTTCATTATCAAGGAGAGCCACTGAAACACTCATACTGAAGGTGTGACTGCAGGAATGGTTAAGGAGAGGTGAATTTAAATCAAGAAATGAAAGGTTAATATTGGCAGCCCAAGACAGTGGGCTACATACACGCTGGTTTGCAAAGTCCATTGAACATGTGGGAGAAACAAACAAATGTAGGTTTTGTAAAACTGAATTGGAAACAGTCACACACCTTGTTGCTGGTTGCAACACACTAATGGCAGATGGACTGCTTACTGAAAGGCATAATAATGTGGTGAGACTGTTGCACTGGGGATTGTGCAAACATTATGGTATTGAAGTGGCTGAAAAACACTGTAAAACATGAGCCACAAAGCATCATAGAAAATGATGAAGTTTATATCACTTGGGATCTCCCATTACCAACAGTTCAAAAGATAGATGCTAGAAAACCGGATATAGTGGTTCAAGAAAAGAAGACAAAAGTAGCATTGATCATTGAAATCACCACATCCAGTGACTATAGTGTCTTGTGTACAGAGAGGCACAAAGTCATAAAATACCAGGATCTGCAGGCAGAAACGAAAGTAATGTGGAAGAAAGATACCTTCCAGTTCCAATGGTAGTAAGAGTAACATGTCTTATAAAAAAGAATTTACAATCATATTTAGATATATTACCAATCCATGCAACCCCATATGAATTGCAGAAGGAGTCATTACTAGACACATTTTGGGTGCTGCGAAGAGCACTTTTGGCTGTCATCAAAGATTGAAACAATGCTAATTTCACGAACTTTAAGCATACTTTGACTTAGGAATGGGGTCCATTCCTGTCACGGTATTAGAAACTCAAAAGACTTGGAGAAATTAGAAAAGGTGTCATAAAACTTATATTTTGGAGGAATGCAACTGCAACTCAAACATTGTAAATCAACATGCAACCATCAGGGATTTAGAGCCCTCCACCCTCTACACTGACACAGTGCAAACCACTTCATACGTGCACTGAGAAGTAGAAGCAGTTAGACTAATGACATTAGCTTTATAGTATTTTTGGATTTGCATAGTGGTATGCAAAGGAGCTCAACTCATTTGCTTGACTGATAATATCTGAAGTACAAGACACGAATCAGACTTCATTTTTGCCATAGGAGTCTCACCAGTAATATAGTGGGCATCAGCATTATTCTCTGTGACAGCAATGCAGACCATATGAATACAGAAAGATGATTTTGGTTTATAAAATCTTTTTGCATGCATGCAAATTGTGTTTATCTATTTTTGACCAAATTAAATGTTAGAAAATGGAGGTTAGACAGGAGCAAGTGGGTAGCAGTGCTTGGGGGGGGGGGTCTATCCATGATTCTGTCTCATGCTAGGGACTGACTTTTAAAATCTGTTAGTCCTTTGTTCTGCCACACTTTCTGTTTTTATATGACAGAATTAAGTATTTAACAGCTTCTAAAGGCATTAGTTCTATGGAGGGGCTTCAATTCTACCTTCTGCCTTACAGTGCTAAAGTACTAATGAATATGCATAGGTTTCTTAGGATAGTTTTTCACAGTATATGGATTTTATAGTGTTAGTGAAATGTTATTTGAAAAGGTGCCTGAAGTTTGTTAGGCTTTGCTTAGGATTCTTATTGCTAGCTTGTTCCATTTATGAGAGAGCATGATCCCTGGTTTTACTGGGCAGGCAAAGAAGTTTTTAATTTGACTTCTGTAATACTCTGCTGGTGTTGCTGAAGTATAGGAAACTAGACAGATTAGGGCACTTAATCTTACTTAGGAATTTATGAAAACAAACAGTGATTATACAGAGTACTGTGAGTAAAGTCACCTAGTAAGTTTTCATAAGTGCATAACCATAGCTCTCAACCTTCCATGTCCAAAATGAGGAGCACTAGCCCTCATAATGTGGAACAAATGGGCAAAATGTGGAACACATACTAATGGTTTACTAACAATTTCAACTAGGAAAGTCATAGTATGGTTAAAATATGCTGGTTTTACTTATAAAGAAGATCTTTTAATGAATTAATATGATTCATTTCTATTTACAATGGATTTTACTTAAAAAATCCTAACACTGAATGTGTGACAGAGTCTTTCAATGTGTAACTTTGAGTAACATGAACTTTTTAAGACCCCAAATGAGGTACGTTCCTTGTAATGAGGTACAGTGCATAACAGTGATCATGACAAACATGGGAGTACAAAAGTTTTGGTAAGAATATAGTTTTGGTGAGCACAATTCTAGAGTTAGGGGTAAGAAAAAGGTGTGATCCTGTACAGCCTGTCTAGTTTGTAGTTTGTTTTCTTATTGGTACTATCGGTTGTGTTCCCTGAAAGTGAATTCTTGATCAATAAGCATTGCATGACTGTTAGTAATCTACATGTTCTGTGCATCTAAAGCAGCTTTTATTTTTATGACATTATGTAACAGTTCAGGAATAAATATTGTGGTTTTGCCATTTACAGTAAAAAAAAATTTCAGATTTTTTTTTTCTCATTTAGAATGCCTGTATAGCCTTTCTGTATCTCCTGCATTAATATGCCATTTGTATCAGCACTGAGAGGGTTGAATCACTGAATATAGTATTAGGAGACTGCACTTGGTTTACTGGTACATTTAAGTGGTATATATGGGAAAAAAAGTAATACTGACCCATGGAGGTACAGGGGCTGAGATGCCTGAGATATATGTACCAGAGAGATTGTACTGACAGGAGATGTGTGCTATGAAGGAATGCTCTGCCAACAATGCCTTGTTTTTCTGTTTGGTCTGCAATGAATCCCAGACCATTCCAGTTTGTAAAGAACTGTAATTGTACGCTGTAATGAAATGTACAGATATGTTCAGATATTACATGGTATGACTCAGGTTATGACAATTATGATAATCTTCATATTTTATTGAATAAGTCTCCTAGGGAACTTGTCAACATGCTAAGACCTCATTTTGAAGACAGTATTACTCCTTACAAGATGGAAAAAAAGCTGTATCTCTTTGCTGTACACACAACAGGTAATGAGATATTATGCTTTGTTTAAATGTCATATTATAAGAAGTATAATATTAATTATATTTCTCTGAATATTTCAGTAAAGGAGCATCACACAGTAATGGTTAAAGTATCATTTTAAAGTGGAGATTCACACAAACAAATTAATTACAAATTGTATGGATTTACATGGTATTTCACCAATATATTGTGATTTGTTTTACAAAAAAGGCAAAAAATATGCATAATATCAACATTCCGTGGCAAATATTTAATAATGACTTAGATACATACTATCAACATTTACACTGTTGCAAAGGTCAGTGTCTGCTGAACAACTTTTGCGTTTACATTTTTAGTTTAGTTCTTATGGTTAAAGAGTTATTAACATTTGTTTTCTGTACGGTATTACAAGTGGATTATCTGAAAATGAGCTCAGGCTGCACTGTTGTTCCTATGGTGGAAGCAAGCAGGCAGCATTTACTGAGCTGCTCCGGAGCGGATTTTCAAGAAGATTTTCAAGAGCAAAGTTCCAAGAATGTTACCACTCTTCTTTATAATACTTTCACTAATCTGGTTGATCAAGCTATGTGTGCACTGAAAATGAATTAAGTATTTTCACCCTGATATTCATAAACATACTGCTCAGAGGCATATAAGCATGCTGTACAGTACGTGTAGTACATCTTTGTTCAGGATCATAATTTATAGGCAAAGATCATGGTCTTTGATGGCATTATGCAAAACACTTTGTACCGCTATGAATTGTACACAGAGCTGTACTAAGCACTCCTGTACCCAAGTTGTACCTAATCCCCTGTGGAGTCAAACAACTGCTGCACTCTGCTTTGTTGCTTGACATTGTAATGTAACACAGTAGGGAAAAGTCTGTGTTGTAAGGTATACTTTATATACTTTACTACACACGTTTTTCCAGCTGCACTATACCCTGCTATCATGCCTATAAATGATCCATACAGGTATTATATTCACTAGGCATGATGGTAGAGTTAGGCTCATAACCCTTATATTTATTTATTTATTTATTTATTTATTTATTTATTTATTTATTTGAAGTTGGGCTGTGGTGAGCCCTTTTTCAATGGAGACCTGGGGAGAAAAGCTCCACAGTATATACTTAAATTTACACAAACAAGAGCAACACCTAATACAAGAGTGGTAAGGGTATAATCCAGTATGTTTAGATGCAAACAATTGATGGTCAGGCAGAAAGTATCACAAAATGCAGGAATAAGGATATAATACAGTATGTTTAGATACGGACAATTAAGGGTTAGGCAGTAGGTAATGCAAACAATAACAATACTTCAGTAGATGATTCCAAGTGGAAATGTACATATACACCCCCTTTGTCCCCCCACCCCATATGTGGCTGGCAGAAAGCATAATTGAGCTAGGGTAGGGCAGTATGAGAAGGGGAGGAGGAGTGAAGGTGGGGGTTTAGGATGGGTGAGAGCAGGAGCATTCCCATGAAGAGGAGAGATAAGACTGCAGCTGTGTCTTGAAAGAGAAAATATTTTGTGTAGTACGGATGAGGGGAGGGAGTGAATTCAATTTGCATGCAAGGAAGAAGGATAAAAGAAGTTGGCCTGGGCTATGTAATGGTTTGTGTACAGCAAGGAGGTTTTGATTGTTAGATCTGAGGGTGCGGGTGGGAAGAGGCATAGTGAGGACGGAGGAGAGGGAGGGGCAGTCACAAGGGTTGAAAATGAGTTTGTGGACAGTGGAGAGTTGAATGTAAGATAGGTAGTGAGGGAGTTCTAGCCAGTTCAGGGAGTGTAGAGAGCAACAGTGGTGTGAGAGGGATTTAGAGCTAGTAGCAAATTTGGCAATTTTGTTGTAGTAGCATGCTACTTTGCCTTTGAGTGTTGCTTGCAGGTTGGTGAGGAGAGGAGCCCCATATAAGAGGGATGGAAGGAGATATGTGGTAGAGAGCGTAAGCTTAGTTGAAGGTGTGAGGAAGCGATTGTGCTGGTAGAGCATTCCTAGTTTCTTATGGGTTTTCTTAATGTTGGCTTGGAGATGAAGGTCGAATTTTAACTGCTCATCAATAATGACACGAAGAAGTTTAGTATGTGAGACTATTTCAATGGGGGGTTTATTATGGCTAAGTATGGAAAAGGTGTTTGTGTCTATTTTGGAGTTTTTAGGAGGGGTAAAAATCATGATTTTTATTTTGGATGCATTAAGGGCTAAGTGGTTATTTTATATACAAGTCTAGGTGCTGTCAAATGCTGATTGCGTTAATTGAGCCAATTTAGGTAGGGAGTCAGCAGAACAAATAATGGTAGAATCGTCTGCATGTTGGATGAGTTTGGCTGAGGGGATACATTTAAAGAAGTAATTTATGAAGATATTGAATAGCAGAGGGCCCATAGATCCTTGGAAGATGCCAGTCTAATTGTTAAGGTAAGGTGAGATGGCATTATTGGTGGCTTGTTGTCTATCAGAGAGATAACTTGAAAAACAATTCAGAGAGGAGGGAAAAAGATTGAATTGGGTGAGCTTAGAAAGAAGAGTGTGGGATATTGTATCAAAGGCCTTGGAAAAGTCTAGGAGAAGAGCAGAGACAATATTACCAGAATCACGGGGGTGGTTGATGTTTTTGAGAAAGGATAGGAGGGCGGTGGTGGTACTGTGACCAGGTCTAAATCCATGTTGTGTTGGGGTAAGTAGGTAGTTGTCTGGGAGGTATGGTAAGAGTCGAAAGTGAATACATTTTTCGAGGATTTTTGAGATGGGGGAGAGGATGGCGATGGGGCAGAAGTTAGAGATGTGAGTGTTGTTGCCTCCTTTATATAAGGAAATGATGTAGGCTTTTTTTCCAGAGAAGGGGTATGTAGGCTTCTTGGATAGACTGGTTGATTAATATGCAGATAAGGAGTGCAATGCCATCAGCAGCTAGTTTGAGGTAGTTAGTTGGAAGGTTGTCAGGGGCATTTGAACAGGGTTTTAGTTTTTTGAAGGAGTTTTTTTTATAGTGGATAGCGAGATGTGGTTTGGAGGAGAAGAGAGAGGGGTGGGGAGAGAGACTGTTAGGGGAGGGAGGTTATGGGAAATAGGAGTTGATGGAGTACTAGAGTTGTAGGGGAAGGATGTGGGAAGCTTAGTAATAGAGTCTATGAAGAAGGTGCTGAATTTGAAGGCAATGTAGTGGTCTGTGGAACAGGGGTCAGGACAGGGATTAGTTTTTTGGCCAGGAGTTAGGAGGTTGGTGATACTATTCCAGAACTTTTTTGGATTGAATTTATGGTTGGTTTGGAATTGAGAGTAGTAGGATTTGCAGTCAGATACAATTCGTTTTTTTACTTTATTGTGGAATTGTTTGTATCTGGTGAGTGTGTGAGGTGCTTTAAGTTTTTGTCACGAGTATGCATGAGGGCTAGGGTGCCTTTGGAAAGCCATGGGACAGTGGTGGATTTTACTCTTTTAGTTCTCGGAGGGGCACAGCAGTTTAGAAGGTTGGTAAATATTGTGTTAAAGTGAGTGACTGCATCATCAAGAGGAAGAGTTTTCAGAGGGTACCAGTTTATTAGGTTTAAGTTATCTGCAAAGGATTTTGCATTTGAAATCTTTGAGATTATGGGTTAAAATATAGTTATGTTGTAAGTGTATAGGTGAGGGGGTGCGACGAATGAAGGCGGGCAAGTGGTCACTGAGTGAATCAGGCAAAGTGCCACTGTCTGAGATATTTTTACGGTGGGAAACTAATATCCAGTCTAGGGTGTTTCCTGAAGAGTTGTTTTTTGTTAGGTCTAGTAGGAGTATTAACTATTTGGGAGAAGTTGTATAAGTTGATGGCATGGGAGCTGGTGCTTGATTCAACAGAAGACCAGTTAATGTTAACGTCTCCTCGAATGATAGTTTAATTGGAGATATTAGTAGAGAACCAAGAAAGTATGTCTTCTAGAAGGGGAATATTATTTCCAGGAGGGATGTAAAGGGTGGCTATGGCTATATTTTTGTGGTTGTTGATTTTTAGCAGGGCTAGGGTCAATTCGGCTGTACTGAATTTTGGTATAGGGTTAGTATGGTTATTTTTGTGGTGGTTGATTTTTAGGAGGGCTAGGGTCACTTTGGCTGTACTGAGTTTTGGTATAGGGTTAGTATGGCTATATTTTTGTGGTTGTTGATTTTTAGGAGGGCTAGGGTCACTTCGGCTGTACTGAGTTTTGGGATAGGGTTAGTATACAGTGTTACTGTTAGGGAGGAGGAAAAGTGTAATGCTACCCCACCTCCTGTCTTGTGGGGTCTGTCATTTCTAATGATTTTATAGTTGGGGGGCAATTTTGGAGTCTTTCAGATGGGATATGAGCCATCTTTCTGTGACTGCTACTATGTCTGGGAGGTTATGAGAGAGCCAGGCATGGAAGGCAGATAGTTTGTTACACAGGCTCTGGGCATTAACTGTTGTGAGGAGAAGTGATTTATGGGGGGGTGAGTAGCAGTAGGAGGTTGATATGAGTATTGGTTTGATGGAGGACCAGGGTTAGGTTGAATGTCTCCTGTGAGGAGGATAGACATACGTTTGAGGAGGTGGTTATGAAGTTTGGAGGCAATAGTGTGGTTGAAAGAAGACATGCATGAAGTATAGGGATTGTGATGGATGGGGTGGAAAATTGGGTAGTTGACTCTTGAAGCTGAAGAGGAGAGAGAGTTGTTGGTTTGCAAGATGTGGAGTGAGATGTGAGAAGTAAAGCAAGGTTCTTTTGAGGAGTATAGAGAAGTAGTGTATAGGGGAGGAGAATAGTGGAAGTTAGGCAGATAGGTTAGGTGGAGTAGTAGGAGGATGGAGAGGGGAAGGAGGGTATGCAGTAGAAAGGTTGCAGGACTGATGTGCACGGCTATGTTAGTGTGGGCTGGAGGAGAGTTGTGTTAGGTTGTTAGTATAGAGAAGGTTGAGGTATGTAGTGGAGTGCTTGACGTGGAGCAGGAGGGAAGGGGTTGTATGTAGAGAAGGAATTTGTGGTTTTAGGGAGAGGGTGGTGTAGGAGGGGAGTATGAGAGAAGGAATAGATGAGTGTGGAGAGATTGGGTGGATTACAGGAGTAGGTGGAGTTGGGCATGATAAGTTAAGAAAGTTGGGGAGTGGATAGAAGGGGTTAGAGGGGGTTGGGCCAAGTGTGTAGGGAGCTGTGTGATAGGCTGAGGAAGGTAGTGAGAGTGGTATAGTAGGTATAAATGTAGCGGTAGCAGGGGCGGGTGGGGAATGGGGGCAGGGAGAGGAGCAGAGTGAGCCTGCAGGGCAAACGGAGTGGGTAGAGAGCCAACTAGGAGGGAATTGTGAAACCAGGATGTCTGCAGAAACTATCTGTGAATAATGTGCCTGTTGTTTTGGAGGAAAGACTGCAGGTAAGCTTGAAAAAGAGTGTAGAGAGTGTGAGGCATTGGGTAACAGGGTAAGTACATAGTAGGAGATGAGTGAGGGGTATAACAGAAAGTAGAATGCAGACAGAATCGGGAGCAGGGCAGTAGTACACAATAAGTTCTTGCACCTATGAATGGGGGTGTACTGCCATCTAGAGGCTAAAATATTAAAGGCTAAATTCTGGGTAGAATAAGCAAAATTGCAGGCAGGGAGAAGAGGTAATGGAGGGGGAAATAGAAGAGGAGGGAGATGGCCTTTAAGAAGCCTGTGTGCACACCATAAGTTTAAATAAACAATACTTATAATAATAGGCTAAGCATCAATGAGCAGGAGGTTAACATATAGTCAGTTTAGTAGTTGGGGATGGCAGATACTTCCAGAGTTGTTTTGATCCGGAAATTCAGGTTCTTGCCCTGTACGGTGGAGAAGCAGGTCAAACCACTGGATAACTCTTGGGGTAGGGAGCATTATGGAATTAAGAAATTTGTTGCTGTGGGAGCCCATCAGTGGCACTCTGTGTAGGTGGGGTTAAGTGTAGCTGTGGTTGCAAGTTTCCTCCAGAGTAACTGCCTCCCCTCCTTCCATTGTAGAAGGGTTTTTCTACAATACAAATGAGGTTTTGTAGTTTTTGACAGCCATAATATGTGCCTCAGCTTTGTATTCTGAGTAACATATTAGCAGAAAAGAGGGGATTGCAGTATTACATAATACAACACCATCTGATTTACGTGACTGGCATCCCATAAGTTACTCTGTAAGGCCATCCGGTACACCAATGGTATTGTATTCTTGAATTGCGTATATTAGAGGAGGAGATCACTTGCACTCTACTCCCTGCACACAGTACATTGGTTACACAATGAGGTAGAACTGCAGACAATATCTTACCTACTGAGTACCATGTTTTATGACTCACAAAGGGCTTTGTTATACCATACAGTGGTGTATCAGCCCTGCTGCATGCAAATATTTTTATGAATAGCACCCAAAGATATCTAGAATAATCAATACACTGAAACTTAAATAAAGAACCTTTATTTACTTATTTTTGTTATCCATATAAATGGGCTAGTCCAGGGACCATTTTTTAGCTACATTCTGACCACAAGGAACAATTACAAATAAAAAGACTGAGTTCCTTAGCACGTATACAGAATAAAACAATATTGTTAGCACATGACACACTAAGCAGTAGAGTGGAGGCCAAAATGAAGAAATCGGAAAACTGGCAAAAAAATGTGGCATACATTTCCTTCGATTGCTGAAATAGATGTAATTATATTAAATGATGTATTGTGTTAACAGACATCCAGAATGGAAACTAAGCACCTTGTAAAAGTTTGGTAAATAAAAATTAGATTAAATAATGCATTACATGAGACATTCTGGAGGGAGATTAAGCAATGAATCTAGAAAATCAGAGTAAGTGAAAAATACTATATGATAAGCAGATGTAATGCTAACATAAGACCTAGCAAGACTTTGCAAGAACTGATTAAATAACATATAAATGAAAAAGATTAAATTATAAAATCAGAGCAAAACAAGTACTTGTATTTGCCAGGCATTTTAATAGAATAAGGTGTTTTAGTTCTCTTGATAAGAACATAAAGTTCTGTTTATTATTGTATGAAGAATCACTGATGGGTTTCATGAAAAAAAATGAAAAATACTTAGGACATAATATTATACTGGATGATCTGCAAAACTATAATCCAAGCCATATGGCTAAAAAAGAAGAAACCAGCAGAACTTTTAAAGATATATTTCATTAGTGCTTTCATTCACAAAATATATGAAATTCTTCAGACAAAGAATACTTGTTTCATTAAAATTTAAATAAAACTAGTACAATGACATCACATCCTTAAAGGTATATATACAAATTTATAAATCTACACAAAGCCATGTATAAAAGACAGCCACAATCGACTGTAAAAAACAAACCATTCAAAGGGAGTCTATATTAAAAAATATATATGAACAACAGAAAACATACCTGCATATGTATGCAAGAAAAACAAACTGTATATGTATGTACACAAAATTAATTGTTTATGTACAAAATAGTAATATAAATACATTTTACATTACTCGTTCAAACCAGGATGAACGCAAGCATTGAGTTTCAGCTGTCACAAACACTCCCTTTCCTCTAACTTCAATGACCAAGGGATATCCCTTAATTCCTTCTTTGCTTGTTCAATGACCAAGAATAAAAAGGTATGCCCTGGGTTTGCGACAGTGTGCATGGCCAGTGCATTGTTTAAATTTGACTTACCTATTTCATACTGATGTTTGTAGATGCACTGCCGCAAGTGTCTCTCAGTTTTTCCTGTGTAGAAACCACAACATAATTAGCAGCTAGCCAGGTAAACAACATCAGTGGTGTCACAATTATATTTCCCATGGATAGTGTATTGAGTGTTATTGATGTTAAACCTGTTGGTGGTGTCAATAAATTTACAACTTGTGCATCTCCCACATTTATACATACCACCACTTGGAATATACAAATCTTTAGGTCTTTCCAAAACCATCTTTAAGGTCTGACCTCTCTTAAAAACCACCTTGGGGAAGTCTCCTAGTTTAAGTTTTGTGGTTGTGTTTTCACTGATCATTACCCAGTTTTTCGCAATAATATCACGTAAGGCTTGACTGTCAATGGAAAAAGAAGTAGTAAAACTGGTGGTACAATCAGTTGTTTTAGAACTCTGTTCTACATTCAAGCTAGTAACCCCATTATCAGACATGGCCATAGGTAGCCTCCATTGCCCTGCATACAAGATAGGTTTAAACATCCCCATTTCTCTCTTGATAGTGATTTCGGCTATAACTGGTCTACCAACTGAGTGGATAAGCCATCTTCAGAAACATATGCCTTAGTAAATTACATTCTTCATGAAATGTAGTTTTCAAAGAGGGTATCCTAGCCGCCATTACAGTTGTCTTTTAATGATCGCCTTCTTTTGGTGGAAGGGATGTGAACTCTCAAAATGCAAAAAAGCATTTGAGTATGTGGATTTTCTATATATCTTGGTCACATACTTCTTATTGGGTATGTCCTTAGATATTAGGACATCCAAAAAGGGGATTGAGTCAGATGCAAAATTAATGGTGAATTTCAAAATGGTGGTGAAGGTAGAGATGTGATTGACAAACTGCTGAACTGTTGTATACCTGCCTTTAAAAATTACAAAAATATCATCAAGGTAACGGGTATACCAATGTATCCTGCTTTTAAATATTTCATCCTTGAATAGCTATTCAGACTCTCCATGTGCCAGCATGCAGTTGGTGAAACTCCCTCCATAGGGTGACCCTATGGCCACCCTGGTCTTTTGTAGGTAGTATTAGTTATTAAACAAGATATAGTTATTGGACAAAATAATGTCCAAAAGGAATTCCACCAGGTATGTCTCATCATTATCAGCACCTTTCCTATGTAGGTGTTCCCTGACCATACCTCTCAACCTTGAAACATCAAAAATCTGGACAAGGCCCACGAAAAATAGGTACAAATCTGTACGCTGATTAACATCTAATTTGCATACATAATTACATAACCACACCCACTCCAATGGGAATTGTTGGATACTAACTTTCAAACGCAAACTGAAGAACAGACAACCAAAATATGGCACCAGAATCCCCCTGCAGCCATTCCAATACCACGTTAACTGGCTATTTCACCCCATTTACCATAAACACTAATGTGTGCATACTGCTTTACTTCTACAATGATTATTTGGATTTTATTTTTTACATTTTACAGCACAACAATGCACAAACACTTATAGACATCTGGTAAACAAAGCAATACTGTCTCACAATGAAAACAGACGGCATTAAAACTTCTCTGCCCTTGAAACTCACATTCATTGAAGCAGAACTGAAACCCACACCACAGCCAAAGAAAATGCATCTGGCCAGTGGTGGATAAAGATTACCTTTGGGCTGTTTTCAAATCATTGGCCCCTTGCACACAAAACAAGAAACATACATGTGTTGTTTTTTTGATACACCTTCCTGACTTTATTAAATTATATTCCTTGTATAATACAACACACTTGTTAGAGCGCAGTTTAAATTTATTGTTTGAAGTTGCATTTTTCCAGTAGGCTGTACTGCAGGCAATGAAACAAAATGCATGAACCAATAATGACAAAACTGCCCAATTCAGAACATTTCCATCATAAATGTCTACTTCCACATCCACACTATAAATAGAATGACAGTAGTGTAAGCCATAGGCATCTTCCACAGCATCTCGGACTTATTTTCAATTCCATTTTTTTTTGGGGGGGGTGCAAAAGGTCAAAAACCAGGGACACATTTTAAACGTCGCTTGTATAATTTTGTAAAGTTGCTAGAATAAAATGTTGTGTTACTGCCATGCATTTCACTGACAAGTTTTGAACCCAGGATCATATACACTACAGCCAGAGCTACATACTACTATACCAAATCAGCAGCTTCCTGAAAAATAGGAAGACTGAAACTTAATAGCTATCATTTAGTGAATTCATTTCTCACTTCTCACCATAGCTCTCAATTCTTAGCACAAAAAACTTGGACAAAGCTCACAAGTGGTGGTGGCTAGGGACTTACCAGGGACACATTTTAAACATTGCTTCTGTATAATTTTGTAAAGTTGCTAGAATAAAATGTGTTACCACCATGTATTTCACTAGCAAGTTTTGAGCCCTGGACCCTATGCACGACAGTCAGAGCAACATATTACTATGTCAAATCAGCAGCTTTCTTAAAAAAAACAAAAAACAAAAAAGGAAGTCTGAAACTTAATGGCTATCATTTAGTGAATTCATTTCTCATGACAGCTCTCAACCTCTTATCACAAAAAACCTGGGCAAAGCTCACAAGTGGTGGTGGCTAGGAAACAGAGTTTTACACCAACTTGTGAACTACATAAAAAGCTGCTATGCCTCATTTTTGGCATTTCTCACACATTTTATACCACTTAACTATATACTATTGGAAGGCTGAGACTAGAAGGTATGCACTATGCTGGACTTGAAAAGGTTTGTTTACACACCAGTAGATGCTAACTGATGCCACATCTAAATATCAAGTTAGAGCAGTTTTTGCTGGCTGTATTCACTCTTCACTTTGTGTTTCTGTCACTCAAAATGACCATAGCTAAAGTACTTTGCTAAACAGGAATTTGAATGCTAATTTATCTTTGTGACCATCAAGCTAAGCTGCTGTTCACTGTAACTGAGTACATAATATTTTTTAATAGTTTCTAGTTACTCATGAGATACTGAAAATTTTAACACATAGCCAATGAGGACTATCACGTGTAAGGCAGCTCTTTCTTGCATTGAACTCGCATTCCCTCTTGGCACCTAATGATGTTTCTCTTCTATTTTTTTTTAATCAGTACACTGATAGAAATATGATGTGCTAAGTGATGATGCTACCATAAAATATTTTATACTGTCTTTTGTGATGCTGTGTACTACACAGAGTCTTTTACTACAAGGTGAGAAACTTCACTATTTACTAAACTGATCCTATTCCCTAAGAGTGGTGGGTCAAGGCTGACAGGAGTACTGAGGTTTCTCTCCAACACACACACACACACACACACACACACACACACACACACACACACACACACACACACACACACACACACACACACACACACACACACACACACACACAAACTTACCTCTAAATAAAAGTTGAGCGAACTCCTCCTAACTCAATTGTCTTCCTTCTTCTAAATAACACAGCGAGCGAACTCAAATCCCCACAGCGAGCTTCTTCTAAATAAAATCCCACACTCCTCCTAACTCATTTCCTTCTCTGGTGACACACCGAGCGAACTCAAATCCCCACAGCGAGAGCGAGCTTCTTCTAAATAAAATCCCCAGCCACCTCATAACTCCTTTCTGGCTCTGGTGACTCCTGCTCGCAAAAGCATTTGAACCAGAGCTGGAAATATCTGCTACATATGTGTGCGGAGCATTCCGACAGGCTGGTGGTGTTGACGTCATTGCGCACGTGATGACGTCAGCACACGAAGCGCAAAAGTTAAAAAAAAAATAAAAGTGTGAATAAATTGGAAATGAAGGGGTGCCACTCGGGAATCAAGGCACCCCATTATTTGGACCCAAAAACTCAGTAAAAACCGAGGAATTTGGGACAGTTGAGAGGTATGTCCCTGACCCAACTTTTGCCCAAACGTTGTGGAATAACTGTGTAGTGATCCTTAATGTCAATGGTCAAAAAATTGTAAGATTCATCAAATTGCAAGGAATTAAGTGTCTCTAAGAAATTCCACGAATCAAAGCAAATTTGTGTCTCGTTCACCAAGTACTTCTTTAACTTCACGTTGACAAATTTAGCACAGGCATAGGTGATGGATCATCTACCATCCACTATGGGGCGTAATGGGGGGTTGGCCAGGCCTTTATGGATTTTTAGAATACCAAAAATAGTTGGAGTCAAGGGGAATGCAATGTCTAGATAACCGTAGGCATCTATATCGATGCTGGCCTCAATAAACAAGTCATTCAAGAAGCCTCTAATTCTATGATATGCTGCATTTATCTCATTTAAACAGGCTTTAACATAAGCATCAGTCTCCAAGATACGCTTCACCCTACATATGTAGTCGCCCTCATCGATGAAGACCAGGCCTCCCCCTTATCAGGTTTCATGACCCTGACCTGGTGTAGTTTAAGTGTCTGTAACACTGACCTTTTATCCCCTGATATGTTAAACTCTGTACTAAATTGGCATGATTTGTTTAGAAGATCTCTAATGAGTTTTTCATACACCAACAGTGTAGGATGTAAGGGCAGGTTAAAAATACTTGAAACTCTACAAGTGTCATTAAACAAACAAGTATTTCCAAACAGCAAATTCAAATTCACCTTCTGTACAAACATTTTAAGGTCCACTAGTGTTCTGGCCAAGTCAGCATGTACACTCGGAACAAAGCCAAGATCCTTAGCCAATATGTCAACTAAACTATGTGGCACATCATAGGAGGAATAGGCATAAATTTTAAAGTCACCTATAGAATTCACTAAAATACGTAAATTTAGTCCATTGGATTCGCTGTCATTCACCAAAGGGACCTCCATGATAGCTATCTCCTCTATCTGTTGCATTTCCTCTGGCATCGGCCTTGGGAAGAACCACGCCTCATTCCTGGTTGGCTCCTCACCTGGTCCGTCTGAAAATCCACTTGGTTTGAAGTGTTGTTTTGCTGTCATTCCCTTATATGCTCACTGCGTCAGATAGGTAAACCCTGTCCCTGGTTGTTGGTAGGATTGCCAGTGTAAGAGCAATTAACTTCAGTGTCCCCAAATCCCTCATTAGGGTCACCAAAATATGTAAGTTGCCCTTCAGCCTGGGTCTGTAAATGTGGGGAGGGGAGATAAGCTGTCCCATTGTCATAATCATGCTTAACCCTGTTCAATTTCTTTAACTTGATCTCCCGAAGTTTACCCAGGCTGCTTTAAATGCTGGAAAAAATTCGACAAAATTCATATTTATATCGAGAAAAATCAAGATCTCCCTTGATGTTGTTTTCAACTGCACTACACTCCTCAGTAAGTTTGTCTATTTGCAGGCAATAATCCTTTACCAATAATTCCAAAAACTCACAACCGTGTTGGTCAAATGATTTCAGGCACTCTAAGCAATTATATAAGTACTAAAATTAAAAGCACTAGACCTCACTCCCCACTGACCCTTGTTTTCAATTATTTAGAAATTACCAAATATTTATCTAGCATGTCCAAGGTCATTTTCAATCTCCTCTCCGGTCCATATGGTGAATCTGGGAATCTTGAGGTAATGTTACACAACTGCCTCATGTACACAGACAACTCTCTCCTCCAACCAACAAATTCACATGTGAGAGATGCAAACATACACAAATATTGGAGGCTAAGCTCTCATCTCTCAACTCAATATACCAGAGTCAGGAAGAAAATGAAAAGGAAAACACTACACTCCACAACACCACAACAAACCCAACACATACCACAAAAACAAATAAAAACACAAAAAAACATACTCTGGCTAAAAGTAGAGATCCTGAGCAGCTTAGAGACCTCAAAGCAGAAAACCACCACAACACCCCACAACCAAAAACAAAACAACACATGGCAACACATAAGCCAGTGTGCTGAACAGTCACAGCAGTCACAGCCTGAAACAACACACCTGATACCACTTATGGCCATTCTATCAATCAACACATTGACGTTCGCTCCCCACGCTGCTGAAGTGAGAGGAAGTCATGGTGAGCAGCGGGCTCTAGAGGTCCAGCCACATCCACATAACACAAGCACTCAGTGTCAGCAGAAGTAAGGTACAAATACAAGTCATCATCGTACCATGCTGGTGGAATGGACACGGACGCACTTTGAAAAGAGACATAAAGCACCAAGAATGATGCCACAATATGAGCAAGAGATGATCAATTTCAACAATTGGCTTTAAATACTGGTGTCATTCAAAAGGCCAATGTAGCATGGAGAACATCGATATCTGTGCAGTAACGAGGAACCCTGGTTCAGGGCCGAGCAGCCCCCACTACTAGTATATTTCATACATACCATTTTTTCAGCCCAAAACTGGACCCGAAACCAAAAAGGAGGGGGGAGTATCGATATTCATCAAAGATACCCACACCTCCAGGTTATGGGCAAAGCATGAAGTATCAGATCATACTAACTAACAAGTGGAAACTGCAAAAACTGCCCTCTGACCACCTCCCTGCTACAGACCACCTCCCAAACTCAGGAACCCCACTGACTGAGCACTGAAATATGACAAAAACAAAAGGCCATTATATTGGCTGACTTCAACTACATAAAACTACAGAACATAGACTGGACTACACCTAGCCTCTAGCCCAACCTGGGAATTTAACGTTTCCGTAGATAAACAACAGCTACAACTCTCCAAAAGAGGGAAAACAACTCCCCTGGACCCATCAATCATGTAGACCTGATCATCACCAACATGGGGACTTCCCTCTATGACCAGAAGTGTATCCTCACTGGTAAGACTGTCACCATAAACTAATCTCACTGGATATTCACCCACACACACACCTGAAATAAACCAAGGTGACAGTGAAAAACTCAAACCGAGAATCCTTCCGCCCAGACTGCAGAATTTTATAAACGTTCTATGAACAGACTTTCAGGAATGCATGGATCAAAACAAAACCAGAACCCAAACCCAATCCTCCCTCCAAGGCAGGCGTCCTGTCTGGTGGACCCAACCACAAACAAACTATACAATGGAAGGGAAAAGATAATGCAAAATAAAGAAAAAAAAAGGAAGGGCATCAAGATCAGTCTTAGCAAAAAAAAAGGGCGCTCATAAAATTGTCTAAGGTCAGCTTTGAGAGAAAAATTACTGCAAGGCTTTTGCAAGGATACAAAGGAGGCTTTCTAGGATTTAGATATGGGAAGAATTAACCAATGCTAGATACAATCCAAAATTACAACAAAACAACTGACAACCCACAACAACCCACAAACATACACAACAGGCATCAGTGCAAACAGGCATCGGCCAATCCCCCAACCCAAACCCCAGCAAAAAGTATCTATCTGCAGCAGAGTGCTGTCCCCGACATCTCAGATAAGAGCCAGAGAAAACAAAAAAAAAAAGCAAAAACACACATCAATGGGACCAAGGCGGTGTCACCCAAACATAAGAATACTCTCAAGAGGCTAAACCCAAGACATAAAACTACTGTTCAATCTCAGATACAGCTACAGTGCCCATGCCCCAAGGTAGGCGTGACAGCAGTCTCCATCCCATAAAGGTGGGTGGTGGTGCCCTCCCTAGTCGATATGCAAAGCTGCGCCCCTAGGTGCCTAGCTTGGAAAGCAAAGATATTAGGTGGTAATCCATTAACAAAAGAAGTAATTAGAGGGACCTGGGGACCCAAGTTGATATCTCTCTCTTTTGACAACCCGTGGGCCAAAAAGTGGTTAAAAACATTTATAGCCCCCCACCTAATCATGAAGGGATCTAGATAGAGTCATCAAGTCATCGTGTTCCTCTCATCCTCATCATCCCATAATTTAGTATAATTGCCCTTTGGGATGTACCTTACCACACCTGCAGCAGCAAAAAGAGAAACCTCAAAAAGTACCTCACCAAGAGGATCAAGGGCTCAAAACAGATGCATATGCTGCAAGAAAAAACTCCAGCAGCTCTACTCGGCATGCGCCTGTTCAGAGGCGATCACTCAGAAAATCCAAATCCCATCGAGTGCCACGCTCTGAGACTTGAAAATCTCAGCACTGAAATAAAATAGGGCTTGGAATAAAATCCCAGTCCAGGTTAGGCAGAGTCCCTCATTGACCTCTTCAAGAGGAAATGGATGGATAGGGCAGATAGCCTAGTATGAACCTTTGAACCTATGAACCTATGCATGAGTTTGCAGTTACAATGGATGATGTGAATGCACAGTGTGTGTAATATATGAATGCATATTTATATCCCCGCAGTAATATAGTCCCATTCCCATTAGTATACTTGTATATATAATAACCTCATATCCATGAAACCGGCATTAGTATTTGTGAAATGCTTGTGTCTTGGGTAAATTCCCCAAACCTCAGATGCTTTTATGCTAAATGCTTATGTTGTACCCCTGAACATTCCTGCCATGCTGAGCTGTGGGATTATGACATACTTTACAAGCAGTAATCTAATCATTCATGAGTGGCCTGCTTATAGAGTTTATTTTAGGTCTATTCCATTTTACCTGTTTGATGTGACATGACTGTCATGTAGTCACAGATGTGGTGGGGTTGTGCAATTGCATACAGGAGAACATGATAGGAAGTAGGCAAACAAAAGCACTTGGAGATGCACTGACACCACCAATGTATTTTTTACAGAAACCAAGCAGAGAATCATAGTTTATACAGGAAAGATGCCATGTTGTTTAACTGGGCCCCAGAATTTTGCTTCATATAATAATATACAACGTATCTCTAGTCTTAGTGCTACAACATTTGTTTCTTTTTAAATCAGGAGTTAGGGTTAGCATTCTCTATGACTGTTCTAAATTGTTTGGTGCAATAAAATATAGCTATTTTATTCCTTATTATAGCAAGCAGCAGTCACTGGGATGAGTTCTTTATGAATCTATAACTATCATTCCACTGTGCAGGCTGTGTACAGCTATAAAGTAGAGGTAAGGTATAATGGAGTTTTGCTTTAATGTGCCAATTAACTTCATTTACGATTTCCAGTCTAGTCCATATTCTTAAATTATGAGTCAATATTTAGTGAGATGAGCATAGAAAAATATCTGCTCACCAAATTCAACTAGCTCTTGAAAAAAAATACTCTATATATGCATATTACTACCATGTTACCATGCTGAAACCATAGATTTCAACCCTTAGGTCGATAATATTGAGGTAGTATTCACATAAACTGGAATACCAGCAAAATATTTACAGACATCCTTTTACAGTTGTAGCCAGGCACAGGGAAAGTCCAGAAATTCAAATTGCAGCACCACCTCCAATCAGGTATTTTAACACTATCAGAATCGACTGTTCTTATTAAGTCAATTGGCAGGTCTTCTTCTAGCTTTGTTTAATAACATTAAAGCATCCCAGCACTAATACAGCAGCCAGTCAGAAATGCAGAGACAAACAAAAAATGAGAGACTTCCACACCTCTGTAAATCAGATTAAAATAATATTATCAAATAAGGGTCAATCACCATTGTCATCTTTTGCCTGTTCCTTCATAACCTTGCTATGATAGTCTTATCACATGCAAATGCATTTAAATTTCATTTTCTAGAGTGACTTAAAGTCTTTTTATGCACAGCACATCACGCTCTAGCTTCTGCAGTTTAATGTTTAATGAAATGTCTTCAGTAAATAGTTATATCACTGCTCAATTATTCCATTATTTCTGAATGCAAGACCACTTATTATAGAGCCATAATCCCAAAAATAATGCATTCTGTAAAGTGAAAATGAACATTATATATTGCTGCAGATATAAAGAAAGGTCCTGTAGTGTCACGATACATACTTTGCTTCATTTTCCTTACTAGTAGTCCTTTGGTTTTGTTGATATTCTGATTGCATGCTGCAAGTGACCTTTTCAATGACAGTTAAGAGAAACGATGGTTCCACATGCATGTCATTATTGCCACTAAATAGTCCATCATTTGCCTGCTGTACTGGAATTCAATGTTATACTTCCATCTGATGTCATCTGCAGCACTGCATATAAATCAGTTCATCACATGCGACATTATTTTGCTTTCTTGGTGAGGGGAAGTTATGGTTTATGACATTTTTTTTTTCCTGGAGAGCCAAATTACTTTTGCAGTTACATATTTGCTTGTAGTGCAGCCTAGAAGACTGCAAAGTATTGTATTCAATTGAAAACCACCTTGTGTTGCTGATTTAGTTTTACTGCCCTTGGTATCAGGTTTGGTCATCAAATTCTGTGTATCCCAGGAATTACCTAATTAAATTAAATGCTTTATTATCCATATCATTAGTCTTTCATTCAGCAGAACTGACAATGTCAATAAAACTAGTTTATAGACATTGTGATTTATATCGCTTGATGTATTATCAATAACGACATTTGCATGTGCAATGAGCTTTCTGTTATTTATAGTCATGTGACTTCAGCTATTCAGTTATCAACATGTTTTATCCTAATGTATCAACATATTTTTCAAGGTGTTGCTTAAAATTTCTTAAATATGAAAAATATACCTACATACCAGCTTATCAGTTGTTACTTAAAGAGCATAATGCACTGTTTTCACATTTTGTTATGCCATTTGTCAGTGGCATAGTATACCTATCACATCAAAGACTTCTGTTGTGCTGTTATTCTTAATATCAGAAATGCAATTAAAGCTATGCATTTAAAAAGCATGGTATGCAATATATTGCACTATAGTTTGCATAAAAAATGCTGTGGTTTAACTTTTGTGATAATTCAGTTGGGCCATTTCTAAATAATTTTTATTGAATTTGAATTTGAAAAATGGTTAAAGAAACACACAGAGACAGACACACAGAGACAGAAGCACACACAAGTGACATCCCTTCTTTCTCAGTATACATTTCTTAAGACCAATAAAACACAATATTTTGCCCTAAAACAATGTGTCAATCTAACACTACTGATCCAGTTCCCATCTGTGACATTATTACCCAAAACAGATTCATCCAATGTGCATCTAAGCATTGAAGAATGACCCCCCTGACCCCCCTTGTTCCCCACTTGCACTGTGCATTCTGTAGGTATTTCATTTCCATAGTGACATAACTACCAGTACTGACTAGGTATCAGACTCTGGTATATAATAGCCAAGGCCTTCAAAACCCACTGTCCACCAATCTTCTACCCACACTTATGATTCCTTCTGCTGAGCCCCACCTCCAAGTACCTAACCACTCCTACAACTTCCCCTGCTATATTAGAATATCTCTCAGTGCTTCTCAGTCAGTATAACCTTCCTTTATTTGGATTTCTTATATTCACTTTTCCGATCTACTGGATATTGTTGCATATAGCAATAAGATAAATAATTTAAGATATAATGGACTTTTGCTTTATTGTGCCAATTAATTTCATTTTATGAATTCCAGTCCTGTCCATATTCTTAGAATATGTGTCAATATTTAGTAAGATAAGCAAAGAAAAATATCTGGTCACCAAAACCAAATAGCTCTGGAAAAACATATTTTGGAAGTGCTTCATTACATATTACTGCCATGTTACCATGCTAAAACCATAATTTCAACATTCAGGTAGATAATGTTGAGGCAGTATTCACAAAAGCTGGAGCACTGGGAAAATATGTAAGGCCATCCTATTTCAGTCATAGCCAGACACTCAGAAATTTCAAAAATTCGCAATTGGATCTCAATAGTCAATAAAAATTCTGAGGACATAAAAAAAGTAAATAGAAACTGTCTTTTAAGTTGTAAAATGTTACTTCATTACACGGTAATCCTGTCCTTCTTATAAGGAGCCTCTTCAGCAAAGCTGTAGCACCAACGCCATTCAAGCATTTTAATACTATCAGAATTCACTAGTATGGCTATGTCAAGTGGAAGCAATTTTTCCAGCTTCTGGTTAGTAATATTAAAACCGCTCCAGCACTAACATAACAGTTGAAAGGACCAGACATTTTCTGTCAAGGCAGTAGGGACAGACTAAAATAATCCAGAAAATAACATTTCAATAAATCAGATTAAAATAATATCACCATAAGGAAATGACTAGCAACAGTCACCATTGTCATCCTTTGCCAGTGTCTTCATAACCTTGTTATGATGCTCTTATGATATACAAGAACATTTAAATTGTATTTACTAGGGAGGAAGAAGAAGGCTTTTTTTATTCACAACAAAATTACACTTTGACTTCTGCAGTTTAATGTTCAAAGATGTGTCCTCAGTCAGTAGCTACACCACTTCTCAATCATTCCATTATTTCTTAATGCAAGACCATTTAATTACAGAACCATGACCCCCAAAAAGTGATACAGTCTGTAATATGAACATAAACATTATTCATTGCTGCAAATAGGAATAAAGGGCCTGTAGTGTCATATTCTGCACACCTTCCTTCATTTTCTTTTTGGAACATTAGTAGCACTTAGGCTGTGTTGTTATTCTGATTGCATGCTGCAAGTGACCTTTTCGATGACAGTTACGAGAAGTGAAAGTGCCACATGCATGACATTATTGCCAGTAAATAGTCACGTATTTGCCTGCTGTACCGGAATTCAATATTACATTGCCATCTGATGTTACCTGCTGCACTGCTTATAAATCTGTTCTCACATGCTGCTTTACTTTGATTTCTTAGTAAGGGGAAGTTACAGTTTATGTCTTTAATATACCAGGAGCACTGTATTACTTTTCCTGTTGCATGATTTGTTGGTTGTACAGCCCAACAGACTGCAAAGTCTTACATTTAGTTGAAAACCACTTCTTGTTGCTGATTTATACTCCCCCCAGGTATCAGGTTTGGCCATCATATTCGATGAAATGTAGGAATCAGCAGCACCTAGTTGAATACAGACTTCATTAAGTATCATTACTGTGTCATTCAACAGAACTGACAATGTCAATAAAACTATTTTACATACAGTGATTTATATTGCCTGACATATTATCAATAACAGGATTTGCATGTGCAGTAAGCTTTTTGCTACCTCTGTTATTGACATTTTACCCAGTGCATCAACATACATTTTGAAAGTGTTGTATAAAGTTGCTGACACATAAAAAATATACCTATATACCAGCTTTGCAGTTGCTACTAAGCAATGTACATAGTGCACTATCTTGACATTTTGTTATACCATTTGGCAGTGGCATTATATATCTTTTACAACAAAGACTTCTGTTGCGCTGTTGCTATTCATAAAATCAGAAATGCAATTAAAGCTGCGCATTTTAAAAGCATGTTATGTAATATATTGTGCTTTATTTTGTATTAAAAAAACTTAGTGACTTACATTTTTGACAATGCATTTGGACTAAATAAGCAGACTTTTTCTAAACCATTTTTACTGAATCTGAAAAATAACTATAGAAACAGAGACACACACACACACTCACACACACACACACACACACACACACACACACACACACACACACACACACACACACACACACACACACACACACACGCACAAACACGCACACACACAGACACACAGCATCCCTTCTATACATCTCTAAAGTTTCCTTTCTATACATTTCCAAAGGCCCACAAAACAAAATTGTTTGTGCTAAAACAGAGTTACAACATACCACTACTAATACACTTCCAGCTTCCCATCTCTCACATCATTACCCAAAATAGATTCACCCAAAATGTGTATGAGCATTGGAGAATCACCCTCTTGTCCCCCACTTACACTGTACATTCTGTAGGTATCTCATTTCTATAGTGACATGTCAACCACTGCTGACTACATATAAAATCATCATCATCATCAGCCCTCTTTTTCTCATTTTCTATATGGGGTTGGGGTATCATGTTAACTGTCACCATCTCTCTTGGTTCAATGCCACACTCCTGTCTTTTCGATACTCATGCCTGACTGTCACAGGTCATCTTTCACACAGTCCATCCACCTCTTTTCTGGACATCTTCATTTCCACTTTTCTTCTTCCTTTCTATTTCAAATCTTCTTCTTCATCGGATTGTATTCTGCTTTTCTGCACATGTCCAAACCGCTGCAATCTGTTCTCTTTGATCTTTTCTGCAATGCAGTTTCTTTGGCTTCTGCTCTTATGTCCTCATTTCTTTGTCTGTCCTGCAGTGTGCATTCTACCACCTTTCTCAGGCACTTCATTTCCATCACCTCTTGCTTTCTCATCTGCTCTGCCTTTACTGCCCAGGTTTCTGAACCAAACAGAGTACTGGTTGCACCACTGTATTGCACACCTTACATTTCAGCTTCTTTGGCATTCTTCTGTCATAGATTACACTTGAGACTCTATGCCAATTGGCTGCAGCCTCTCTGATTCTAGCTTTCACCTCTTCATTGAGACTTCCCTTCTCCTCAACCACCTGTCACAGATACTTGAAGCTATGTACCTGTACCACTATCTTCCCTTCTCAGTTCTCAGCTTCTTCTGATTTCCCCAGTTTGCTGACGTTACCACTGTCTTATCTGTGCTTAATTTCATCCCACGTGCCTTCAGTTTTTTTATTCCATTCCCCTATCCTTTGCTGAAGTTCTTGCTCAGAGTCTGCCTATAATGCTATATAATCTGCATACATCAACTTTATTGAACTGTCCCCTCCGACCTGTTTGATAATGTAATCCTTCACCAGTATGAACAACAGTGGGCTCAGAGGTGAACCCTGATGTACATCCACTCCCACTGGGAACCCCTCTGTAAGGCTGAACATTGTTCATACTTGAGTCATTGGATCCTTGTACATAGTCTGCACTAATTCTACCAATGTTTCTGGGACTTTGAACCACCACAGTACCACCCAAATCAGCTTCCTTGGGAACTTGTCATATGCTTTCTCCAAGTGTAGGAATACCCAGTTGTACTCTTTCCTCATCTGTAGCTTCTTCTCAACTATATATCTTACTGCAAACATTGGGTCAGTTGTGCTGCATCCAGATCTGAATCTGAACTGTTCATTTCCCATCTTACTTACTACTGCTATGCGTATCTGTTTATCAAGTACTCTCTCCAGAACTTTCATGCAATGTTATGGGAGTTTGATGCCTCTGTACTGCCCACAGTTGTGGATGTCCCTTTTGTTCTTGTACACTGGCACAAGTATTCTCCATTTATCTGGCATACACCTTTCTCTCTACACTGCTATGAGTACCCTCAGGTGCCATTACTCCCTTATCTCACCCAGCATCTTTATCATATCTACTGTGACCTCATCTGAGGTTGTTTCTTTCCCTGACTTCATTTTCCTTAGTGCAATCCTTACTTTTTCTAGGATGGGCTTCTCTTTTTTTTCTCATCATAGGGTCTTTCTGGGGCAGTACAGCTTCTGTGGGGGTTTCTTCATCCTGAAGCTGTTGGAAGTACTCCTTCCATCTGACTTTGATGTCCTATGGACTGGTGAACAGGTTGTTCCTGGCATCCTTTATGAAGGATGTCTGACTATCTTCTTTATCTTTTCATCTTTGCCTTGTAACCTGACATACTTTCGTTGTGTCACCTACTGCGTCACTTTCCAGAAGTTGGTAGAGTGCCTTTGATGCCCTATTCTTCATTGGTTCATAGGTGTGTACTAGGCTAATGGCCCTGGGGTCTTTACTTATAGATTAGGTTCATAGATTAGTACTAGGCTAACTGCCCTTGCAAGCTATATTAAGCCTAGCCAATTATCCCTTGTGAGACTTAAACCCTGAACCTGGTGTTTGTAAGGCAAACACCTTAACCATTAGGCCACCCTCCCAACCCTTTACAAGCCTAGCCATAGGATTACCCTGGCGTCATGCCGCCTGAGCTTAGTTCCCAGTGCCTCTGTTGACTAAAGCCACTGGAGTTATCCCCGGGGTGAATTTTCTATTTCCCATCCACTCATCAAGCTTTCTCTTGAAGAAGGTCAGCGAGGTGCTCTGCTTGACATGTATGGAAAGTCCATTCCATAGCATGAGCAGTCTCTGGGTTATGAACCTGTCCCTCCAGTATGTTCTGTTGATTGTGTTAATGAGGTTGAGGTCGCTGGAGTGTGTGGTGCAGAGGGATTGGGATTTTTTAGAAGTAGCATTTCTAACAGAGCTGGGTCAGACATGGCTTTGTAAGTCAAGCAGAGATCGACTCTAAATAGGCGATATGAGACAGAGAATAGTTGGAGTTTTTTGAGTCTGTCCATAAGTGTTTGAGGCCTAGGATCCTCTTTGTGAGGTACTTTTGCGGCCTCTCCAGCTGTTGCAGGTGTCTAGTGAGGTACATGCCAAATGGGGCATTGTACTTGATGATTGGTCTAATGAAGTAAGAGTAGAGGGAGACAATGACCTCGTTCTTCCTGGATGCAAAACCCTTAGTAATGAGATGTGCCACATAGAAGGACTTCCTAACCACAATGGCAATGTGGGGGTCAAAAGAGAGGTTGCTGTTAACCTTTGTTCCCAGATCTCATATAACGGCTTCTGTATTCAGTGGACAACCATTGATGTGGTAATTCATGGGAATCAAGTTTTTCCCAAAGGGGATGACAACACATTTTTTGGCATTGAACTTAAGGCCATGGCTGTGACACCAGTCGTGGATCTCAGTGAGGCCATTCTGTAGGATGTCAACATCACTTGGGGAGTTAATAATAGCTCCCAACTTGCAATCATCTGTGAACTTTGTCAGCCAGAGTCCCTTCATGTTGGCCTGGACTTCAGAGAAGTAGATACCAAACAGGAGAAGATCCAGGACTGAACCCTGTGGGACTCCACTCATGACTAGTCGGCATTCTGACTTGGAGTCAGCTACTTTCACACTGTGGGTTCTATTTGTGAGCCACTTTGCAACCCACCTAGTGATATAGGGATTGATGCCTAGCTTAGTGAGTTTTTCTATGATTCCTGAGTGGGGAATGGTATCAAAGGCCTTGGCCAGATCAAGGTAGACTGTATGAACCACCTTGCCTTCATCCACAGCTCTGATGACTGACTCAAAGAAGTCGACCAAGTTGAGCAGGCATGATCTACCCTTCACAAACATCAAACTGTGCGGGATCCAGAGTTTGGAGATTACCTATATCCTTGTTTATTAGGTCCATGATGATGCATTCCACAGCTTTGCATATCAGACTTGTCAGGCTAATGGGATGATAGTTTCCAGGGTTGGTAGTCACACCTTCTTTTTGGAGAGGGATGACTGTAGCAGTGCAACATTCGGTATGGACAAAGCCTGAGGTGAGGCTGTGATTGAACAGGGCACACAGGTGAGGTGCCAGTTCACTCTGTAGTTTATGTAGAACACATCCAGTGATATTGTCAGGTCCCATAGAGGCTGTATTCTTGGCCTTGGACAGTGCTGTTTTAACCTGTGCAGCAGTAATACTGGGTGCCTGGCAATCTACTGGTATTGTGATTGGACCTTTAGGGGGAGGGGAAAAGTTAGCACTGAATCTGTCGACCAGTATATTTGCAATATCTGTTGGCTCATTATAGGAGGTACCATTGTGCAGTAGCTTAGACCAAATCTGAGTATTGCCGTGGAGATTCTTTACACAACTATAGAAGGCCTTGTGGTTGTCTTTACTATCTGCTGCAATTCTGTTTTCATAGCTAGCTTGAAAGGATTTGATGGGGGATCTCAACTTTTTGTTGAGGCTGATAAAGGAGTTTTTCCAGTCGTGGGACTTCACCTTATTCCGCATCAGTTTCCTCCTTCTGTTGTAGAGTTTGTTTATGGCAGGGAACCACCAAATTGGCTTCCTATTTTTGGAGAGCATCTTGGTTCTATTGGGTATGGCAAGATCCATGCATTTGTGTACACATTCATACAATGCATTGGTGTATGATTTGGCAGTCATGCAACTATTCTCCTTTTGCATGGGTGCTGTGAAGTTAGCCACCTCTGTTTTTAGGAGCCCAAAGTTTGCTTTGGAGAAGTTTTTCATGGTGGTTACATTTGCAGGGTGGGGTGGGAGGGATGTGGATTTCCAAGGTGATTAGTTTGTGTTCAGTTATAACCATGGAGGAGTTGACTATTGGTGTATAGCAACGGTTGCCCATTTTAGTAATGACCAGGTCAAGGATGTTGCTACCTCTAGTGGAGGTAAGAACAAGCTGGTCCAGGGCATTGGAATTAATGAATTCCAGGAAATGTTGGGTAAGTGTATTTGTACATGAGTAGTTTTCCCAGTTAATGGAGGGGTAGTTGAAGTCAGCTAGTATGAGAGTGTTAGGTTGGACCCTAATATTCTCCAGGGTGCTGCTTAGAAATGTGGAGTGTGAGTCTTGGGTCATAGTTGGGGACCTATAGCAGGCTATGACCTGAATCACTGTCTTACCCAATGTTAGCTGCACCTGAAGTATCTCAGATGCATTATGTTGGGTTACTAGTCTGGAGGTGTGCGCATCCTTTATTAATATCGAAACACCACCGCCTTTGGAGCTCCAGTCCAAGTTCTGGGGCCGAAAGGTTTGAAATGAGTTATAGCCTGGTAGTGCAAGGGTGCTTTCTGCTGCCTTGAACCAAGTCTCTATTACAGCACAAATGTCAATGTTCTCCATTTTAAGGACTGCTTCGAACGAGTGCATTTTGAGATTTAGACTTCTAGTGTTGAGGAGCATGACCCTCAGATTGCATTTCTTTGTAGCTGTTATAGTGGTAATTTGGTCTTTGGAACACCACCTAAAAAAGGCACTTTAGGGATGCTAAGAGCCTTTGCCAGTATCCAGAAGCCCAGGGGTGACAGATGAAGGCCATCTCTGGCAAAGCATCGAGGTCTGTCAATCATGTCATCCCAGCAGACAGATACTGGATCCCCTTAGAATGACACAAGAAACTTAGCCAGTTGTTGAAATCAGTAATTTTCTGCTTGTTCTGTGGTATCATTCTGGGTGATGATAGGATGCCGCTCAGGGCTAAGATCATACCTGCCTAGGCTACATAATCTGAGAGCTCCTCCATTTCTCTTTTCATGTAGTCCAGGGAGGTACTTCTCAGGTCATTCACAGGTCATTGGTTATTGCAACTCCTTTCTTTGTTAGTCAAACAGTATTCCTTCCTAGCCTGGTTGGTCTTTTCTGTCACCCACTCTTTCCTACACTCCCTTCTTTTAATGACTTCCTGGACTTCTGCATTCCATCACCAGCTTTTCTTGTCTACCTCATTTCCATATCTGGCTCAGCCATGCATCTGCTCTGTATTCCTCACACATATTATTTTGAGATGCCGCTATTCTTCTTCAACTCCACCTATTTCTTCCTTTTCTTGGGGTGCTAGAGCCCTGAGCAATTCCTGGAACTGTTGTGCTTTCTCTCCAGTCAATTTACAGGTCTTCAGCCTGGACTGTGTTAACCTTAGAGCCTTCTTTGACCATTGCTTGCAGATGATTGTGCCAACCAATAGTTTATGCTGTGGACCAACTGTTTTACTGGTGATGACTTTGCAATCATTGATTTTACCCCAGTGCCCTTTCCTTACTAGGAGGAAGTCTGCCTGAGTTGCATATTGGCCACTCTTGTATGTGATCTTGTGGCTGTCTCTCTTTCTGAACCATATATTTGTTACTATCAAACCTTTTTCCAGACAGAAGTCTAGAATGACTTCTTCTTCTTTATTCATGTTGCCCCACCCATGTGGACCTAGGCAGTTCTTATATCCTGCTGTGTCTGTCCCAATATGTGCATTCAAGTCACCCATTATCAACATCAATTCCTGTTGTCCTGCTTTATCTATTAGGTCCTGCAACTGCTGTGTGAATGCACTTTTTTCTTCACTGTCACAACCTTGCTGTGGGGCATAGGCTGAGATTATGAATACTGCCCTATCATTATAATGGAGTCTGACTGCCATGAGTATGTCACTAATTCTGATGCTATCCCTCACTGCCTTCTGAAGCCTCTCTCTCACCACAGTTCCCACGCCATTTCTAGCCTGTCCCCCTCCTGAGTAGTAGACTCTGGATCCCAAGCCAAGTGGCTTCACTGCACTGCCCTGCCATCTTGCTCTTGGATACATAGGATGTGTAGCCTCCTCCTTATCATCATGTTATCCACTTCCAAGCTGCATCCTGTCAGTGAACCTTCATTAACTGTAGCAATTCTCAGTTCATGTTTAGCAGGTTGATTGGTTTTATGTCCAGCTTTTGCTCAACAGCGCTATTTCAGGTAACCCAGACTGACTACATATAAAACTGTAGTGCAGTGGTTCCCACACTTTTTTGATTCTCAGCTCCCTTGTTGAATCCAGGTTTTCCCAAGGTGCCCCCCATGGCATGCATAAAGTGCATATTATAGGGCTTTGTCAAACCATAAAAAAAAAAATCTACCTTTGACTGAACTCTTACATCCAGCCCAAATAAAATTGCATGTATTTGCACCCTTTTAAACTCTCTTAGAGATCACTTTCCAAAACATGTAGGAAGAAACTCAAACCCGAATAGAGCGATACATAAAGAGCGAACCACGAATACATCGAACGTACTAAAGTGC
The DNA here is from genome assembly GCF_019279795.1 of Protopterus annectens. NCBI lineage: Eukaryota > Metazoa > Chordata > Ceratodontiformes > Protopteridae > Protopterus > Protopterus annectens. The sequence goes on from NC_056731.1 coordinate 1,746,779,622, forward strand.
GAAATTTAAAACCTCGAACCATCATAGTCGGCCAACCCACCATCCGCAACACACTACCTACCCAAATACAATAAAAAAAACACATACATACACTAACCAAAACCCTACTTCTAACCCTAAATTAAAGCACCAAAACCCTACTGCTAACCCTACGATAACCCCACATACACACCTATCTATGCACTATCCTTAACCCCTCCCTAACCCTAAAGTCCGTAACTACCGCACACTTCCACTATGGAGCTTTACCCAAACAAACTAAATATTCCACACACATACACTTATAAAAACCCTACACTAAATCTTACATACATTACCTACACAAAACTTACATACACTACCTACCTATGCACTTACCTTAACCCCTCCCTAACCCTAAGGTCTGTAACTATCGCACACTTACCTTACGGAGCTATACCACAGATGGGCCAACTATGCAAATTCAATATTTCCACTTTCGCAGTTTCGTTCATTCGACATATTCGCGGTTCGCTCTTTACGTGTTGTGCTATTCGGATTCGGGTTTTTCAGCTTTCGAGTGCTTAAAGTAGACCTGCTCAATGAATGCTTCACACACACACACACACACACACACACACACACACACACACACACACACACACACACACACACACACACACATTTCTCTTAAAGTTTCCTTACTTGCATGGAGTCTTCATTCTTTCTGGCCATACCCACCGTAGGTCTGATTCTTGTTCCCCGAACATAATCCGTTCATTGCCATTCCCGCTTGCATTTGAGCAGCCATGCCCAGCTGTTAATGTGTGAGCTCCTTGCTCAATTTCAACAGGCTGGTAGCCCTGATGGAGCTGACATCATCGCACACGTGATGACATCAGCTCAAACAGCACGAAAATTAAATGAAGGGTATTGGTTTGCGGTGCCCCTGTGAGGAAGCCGTGACTCCCCAGGGCACCGCGGTGCACACTTTGGGTACCCCTGCTCTAGTGCATAATAATCTAGGCTTTGTAACACACTGTCCACCACACTTCCACCTGCTCTTATGATTCCTACTGCCCAGACCTTCCTCTTAGAGCACAACCACAAGTACAACTTTCCCTCTTGTATTAGAATATCTCCCACTGCTTCTCAGTCCATCTAATTTCCATTTATTTGGATTTCTTATATTCATTTTTCCTATCTAACAGATATTGCTGCATACAGCAATGAGACAGAAGTTAGGTAGAATGCACTTTTGCCTTATTGTGCCAAACAATTTCATTTTATGAATTTCAGTCCAAACTTTAGATTGCATTAATATTACTGAGATGAGCAAAGAAAAATACCTGGTCATCAAATACAAATAACTCTGAAAATATTTTGGAACTGCTTCATTGTATATTTCTGTCAGGTTATTATGCTGAAAGAATAGTTTTCAACCCTCAGGAAGATAATATTGAGACAGTAGTCATATAAGTTGGAGCACCAGCTAAGTATTTAAGGATATCCTATTATAGTCAAAGCAGCTGTACTCCATGGTAATTTGGTCCTCTGATGAGCAATCCCTTACAAAGCTGCAGCACAAAACCAAGTCAGACATTTTTAGGTTCATAGGTTCATAGAAGGTTACTGGGCTAATGGCCGAGTGCCCTTACAAGCCTAGCCATATTTACCCCCAGTCGTTGGTGGTTAGATGAGTGATGTTTGCATAGGTAAGCATCTATGGCAGTTAATACTGACTTCCTCTGTCAATGAGGGACATGGATGCCACTCCAGGAGTGAATTTGTGATCACCCTTCCAGTGATCTAGGTTACGTTTGAAGAGGGAAAGTGAGGAGCTCTGTTTCACATGATTTGCAAGCTAGTTCCAGAGAAGTGGCAGTCTCTGGGAGATGTGTATACCTCTCCAGCATGACCTGTTCATGTCAGAGGGTAGGTTAAGATCCCTGGAGTGAGTTACCCTCATGCAGTTTCATTTATGAATGTGGAGTATTTCCATCATGGCTGGGATAGAGACTGCCCTGTAAGCCAGGCACAGGTCACCCCAGAATACAGTGACAGGAGTTTCAGTCTTTCCATGTAAGACATGTTTTGTGTACCCTGTCATTTCTTGATCAGAAACCTCTGTGGTCTCTCCAATTGTTGCAGGTGTCTGTTGAGGTACATATAAAAGGGAGCATTATACTCAATTATTAATCTGTGGAGGGCTGGGTATAATGGAATTATAACATACTTAAATCTAGATGTGATGCCTTTACTTATAAGATGTGCCATATAGAAGGACTTCCTTACTATTGTAGATATGTGGTGGTCAGTGTTCAGATTGCTATAAACTTGAATACCCAGATCACGTACCACTGGGTCTACACTTAGGGGGGTGCTGTATATAATGTAATTAGCAGATATGTTAGCATTCTGAAAGGGAATGATAATTAATTTTTTTGCATTTAGCTTTAATCCGTGGCTTTGGCACAAATCATTTGTCTGCATTTACCCTATTTGCCGTATATTAACATCACTGGTGGACTCAATGATTTCCCCAATTTGCAATCGTCTGCAAACTTGGTCGACCACAGGCCATCTGTGTTTGCCTGGACATCTGAGAAATAAATTCCGAACAGTAAGGGGCCCAGTACAGAACTGTGTGGTACTTCACTGGTGGCTGGTCTTTTGGTAGAAGTGAAGTCACTCACTTGGACAGTATGTGTCCTGTCAATGAGCCAGTTGGCTACCCATCTGGTAATGCAGGGGTTAATTCCCAATTGGGAGAGTTTCTCTGTAATACATGACTGGGGGATTGTGTTAAATACCTTGGCTAGGTCAAGATAGGCAGTATGCTCTGCCTTTCCCTCATCCAGGGCTTTGATGACTTTCTCAAAGAAGTCAACCATGTTTAACAGGTCTGATCTACCTTTAATGAGTCTAAACTGGGTTGGTTCCAGAGTTTGGAGATTACCTATGTCCTTGTTAATAAAGTCCATAACAATTCTTTTCATGGCTTTGTGAATGAAGATAGTCAAGCTTATGGGCCTATAATTCCCAGGGACTGTTGATGGTCCTGCTTTGTGCACAGGGATTACTGTTGCTGTACTCCATTCTACCTTAACATAGCCAAGTTGCAGGCTGTGGTTAAACAGGGATCTAGGTGAGTCTGCTGGGTCATGTTTTAAGTTCTTTAAAAGGCAACCTGGGATGCTGTTTGATTCCAGTGATGCCATATTTTTGGCCTTGGACAGCACCAAAATGACCTGCTCTCTTGAGATAATAGGCTGAGAAATGGTGACAGGTATCATTTGGGGGATGACTGGAGGGGATGGAGGTGAGTGAAGTTTGCTCCAAATCTGTCAGCTAGCAAGTTGGCTATTACCTCCAGTTGAGCATGGGTGGGGCCACCCACAACCAGTTCAGTGCATAACTGGGTATTCCCTTTTAGATTTCAGGCTTAGTTAATGAATGTCAGCAAACTTGGTCAACCACAGGCCGTCCATGTTTGCTTGGACATCTGAGAAATAAATTCTGAACGGTAAGGAGCACACACAGAACTGTGTGGTACGTCACTGGTGACTGGTCTTTTGCTAGAAGTAAAGTCACCCATTTTTTGACAGTATGTGTTCTGTCAGTGAGCCAGTTTAGCTAGGGAGGCTAGTTTTGTTTCATAAGTAGCTTTGGGGGACTTAATAATATCTCTAATTTGTTTGTTTCAGCTAGCCAGTTCCCTCTTGTTCTTGGACATTATTTTTTTCTCTTGCTGCATAGCCTGTTTATACTAGGGGTCCACCAGGGTTACTTTTTTTTGGCAAGACCTGATTTCAATCCAATCAGGCACAGACAATTCTATACAACTGCCTAAGTGGTTATATAGGGCATTGGTGTACACCTTTGCATTGGAGTCTGTGTTATCTGCATTCGAGGAGGGTTTGAAACTTCGTATATCATCACTTAATAGGAGGTAATTTGTCTATGAAAAATTCTTAAGTGTTTTTGAGCTCAGTGGGGTATCTTATCTTATTATTACATTGAATGAGACTGCTTTATGGCCCAATCTTACCAGGGAGGACATCACATGGTGTGGGGGGTGCGGTGCTCTCCCATGTGAGTGCAATGTTCAGGACATTTCAGCCTCTTGTGGGTGCGCTGACTAGCTGTTCCAGAGCATTTGCATTGACAAAGCCCAAAAACCTCTGAACTATCATTTTTGTGGTTGTGTATGTTTCCCAGTCAATGGTAGGATAATTAAAGCCACCCATGAGTAAGGTGTTGTGCCGTATGGCAAGTGACTCCAGTAAATCCAGGTATGTGGTATGCTTTTCCTGTTTCATGGTGGGGGACCTATATCTAGCTATGATGTGGTAGGGGGCTTTGCCTATAGTTAATTGGATATGGAGTAACTCAAAGAGTCATACTGCTTGATCAGTTTTGAGGTGTACTTATCCTTAATGAAGATGGATACACCTCCTCCTCTGGTTCTTTTGTGCAATTGTTGTGGTCTGAACATATGAAAGGCATTGTAGCCCTGCATAGCCGGGGTGCTTTCCGCCTCTTTGAACCATGTCTCAGTGGCTGCACAGATGTCAACATCTTCCAAAATGAGGAGTGCTTCCAGAGAGTGCAGCTTCTTGTTTAGATTCCAGAGATTAAGATTCAGTACCCTGAGTTTATCTAGGGAGGATCTTCTTATGTTGAGCAGTTGGTTATTTTGATACTGCTTACAAAATGCACAATGGGGGGTGGCTATTGCCTTTGCCAGTATCCGAAAGCCTAGAAGAGACAGGTACAGACCATCTCTGGCAAAGCGGTATGGACTGTTGACCATGTCTTCTTAGGCTGACAGATATTTGATCTCCTTCAACTGACTCTAGAAGCTAAGCCAATTATTAACGTCAATCATTTTTTGTTTGTATTGTGGTATCATCCTTGGAAATAATAGTGTACTAGTCTGCAGATTATTAGAAACCACTGTTATGGTTATAGCAAGTTGTAGTGCCAGGACTAATACAGTAGTCAGTAGGCCCTGGTATTGTCAGTCAAAACAGCAGGAGCAGGCTAAAATAAATCCAGAAACTGTAACATTAAGATAATATTAACACAAACAAATGACTAATGACAGTCAATCACCATTGTTATCTTTTGCCAGTACCTTCATAACTTATTTCAATATTCTTAGCACAATAAAATACATTCAAACTGCATTTACGGCAGGGGAAAACATTCTTTTATTTACACCATGTAACACTCTGGCTTCTACATTTGAATGTTTAATGAAATGTCTTCAGTCAGTAGTTAGATCACTACTTAATCATTTCATTATTTGTGAATGCAAGACCATTTATAATAGAGCCATAATCTCAAAAGCAATGCATTCTGTAATGTGAAAATAAACATTACATTACTGCAGATTTGAATGAAGGTGCTGTAGTTCACATTATGCATACCTTGTTTCCTTTCAATCTTGGAGCATTAATATTGCTTTGTCTGTGTTGTTATTGTGATGGAATGCTATAAGTGACTTACAAGATGTGAAGGTGCCACATGTATGTCATTATTGCCACTAAATAGTCCTGCATTTATCTGCTGTACCAGAATTCAATATTATATTGCCATCTGATGTTACCTGCTCCACTGCTTATAAATCTGTTCATCAAGTGCTGTATTATGTTGATTTCTTGGTGAGGGGAAGTTACAGTTTATGACTTTAATATACCCAGGGCTCCAAATTATGTTTTCTGTTACATGATTTGTTGGTTGTACACCCTAGGGGACTGTAAAGTCTTGCATTTAATTGAAAACCACTTCTTGTTGGTGATTTAAATTTACTGCCCTGGGTATCAGGTTTGATCATCAGATTCAATATATTCCAGGAGTCATTAACACCTAGTCAAATAAAAGCTTCATTAACCATATCATTGCTCTTTCATTCAACAGAACTGACAATGCCCACAAAACATTTTGGCATACAATGTGATTCATATTGCCTGACACATTATCAATAGAATTTGCATGCACTTTGAGCTTTTCTGCTATGCATCTTTATGTGACTTTAGCTGCCTCTGTTTTTGCAACACTTTTTCCCAATGTACCAACATATTTTTCAAAGAGCTGTAAAAAAAAAAAATGCTTAAATAGGAAATTATACCTGTACACCAGCTTATCAGTTGCAACTTAGCACTGTGTATAATGCACCATTTTTACATTTTGTTATGCCATTTGTAACTGGCATTATGTATCAAACACATCAACAACTTCTGCTGTGCTGTTATTATTTGTAGTATCACAAGTACAATTAAAGTATTGAATTTAAAAGGTATGGTATGCAATACAGTGTCCTATAGTTTGCAAAAAAAAAAAAAGAAACTTTGTGATTTAAATTTTGTGACAATTCAGTTGGATCAAATAAACAGCTCCGAGATTCATTAAGACATATGTATGCTTTGAGCGAAGTCTACACTATTATAGCACATTAGCACAGCACTCATTAAATATGTATGCTACTCATCACACTTACACATTTCCGATCACCATTTTGTGGCCAGCAGTAGGTGACCATGAAACAGTTTTTGGAGTATAAGCACACAAAATACACAAAACTACTTGCCTGTAAGCAAATGTATTATGCAAGCAGACACGGGCAGCTTATATGAAGTAAAGGCAAGTGACTCATAATCATTTAGATGTAGGGGGTGTAAAATTGGGCCATTTTACACAGAATACAATGTTAATAGTACAGGGATAATTACAAAGGGAGGATAAACGGACTAAATGTACTCAGTTAATACATTAAAATATGATGATGTCAAAAGAAACATTTTCTAAAGAAAGATGTCCATATTGATGGCGATAGAAAATTCTGTTTGCAATTGTTTACACATGTATATCATTTCAAAACAAATATGCTAGCAATGTATGTGAGAGAGGCACAATGCAACATGGTAAGACAGGGGATTAAATGTGATATTCATGCTTCTCAACTGTCCAGATTTTTGCAGAATGTCCAGATTTGTGCCTCATATTTTTGGTCTGTTCCACATAACATTTGTATTTTCTAGCATATCACTGTAGATTGAGGGCAGTAAATATTTTATTTATTTAACATTTGTTTACCAGGAAAGTCCAACTTGAAGCAAGCCAATTTTCAGTGGAGGCCCAGGGAGAAATGCTCCAGATGCATGCCCTTGTAATGTGGGAAGAAACCAGGGCACCCAGAGGAAACCTAGACGAATGTAGGGAGGACATGTAAACTCTGTACAGAAGGCACCTCAGTAGAGAATCAAACCAGAGAATCTCTTGCTTTGAGGTAAAACTGCAGATGACATACATTTGAGTTTCATACTTTAAATCCTTCAAAAAATGCACGCTAACACAAATTATGTTATCCTAGCAACTTACTAAGTTAATAAGAGCAATATTTAAAATCTGTCCCTATTTTTGGGTCTATGTCCCCCAATTATTTTAGAATTTGTACAGATTTCTTGTGGTAAGAGGTTGAGAGGTATGCATTAATGTTGACAACATGCCGAGCTTAGATAATAGTTAGCAAGGACAGTGTATACATTACGCATCATTCTTACACAATGCACTTATTGAATATGACATGTATTTACATAGTTTTGAAAATAAGAAGAAGGACTTATTTGTAAATAAGAAGGACTTGTTAAATTCAAGATCTGATTACCTGTCTGGTTTTAATATGAACAAATGTGGACATTGTAATCAATGTGATCACATTCTTGCTGGGAACAGTATTAGGACTCATGACAATAATGTGATGTTAGCTAAAAATGTTAATTGTTCTTCCAAAGGTGTAGTATATATTGGTGTGTGTGAAAATTGTGATATCTTTTATGTTGGTAAAACTGAAAGTCCGTTAAGAGGATATATGAACATTTCTACATCATAAGATGTAATAATAATAAAATAATAAAAAGAACATGCTTTTAGTTATTTCAGAATCATATTAACTTTAAGTTTACCATCTTAGAACAGGTTCTTATAAACCCTCAAGGCAGATCATTGAAGACAATGGTAGAATACAAGGAATTGCAGTGGCAGGTAAAGTTAAATGCAGATAAGCCACAGGGTTTGAATAGCAATATTTCAGTTAATAGTGTTTTAAAGCTGAGAACAGCTAAATTATAACAACCTCAATGTTTTAATAAAATTTCAGAAAAGCTGTTTTAATAAAATTTGAATGGTTTTATTCAGCATGATAACTGATTATTTATATGATTATTTATTTATTTATTTATTTATTTATTTATTTATCTAATGGTTTGGGGTTGTTTTATCCAAACTTGATATAAATTCGTTTTTTTATTTATGGTATCATATGATTTTAACATTATTATAATATGTGTTTATGGAATGACCCCTTTAAGAAGTGCTGGTGTGACTCATTCTTTACTATCTATTTATGTATTGATGTATTGTATGAATATTCAGTAGGTATTGCTGATTATTTCTATTTGGAATGCCTGACTGATTTGTCTGTATAACACATGACATGGTCTTTTTATATTTAAATGTTGAATTTCATTTGTGTTTTAATTTTGAAGAAGTCCTAATTTGGGAGGACGACAGTGCTTAATTTATTCCTAATAAATACTTGAAATAATTATTACTTAGACTTTTGTTATTGTATATGGGCTGCAGGACTAGTACAGTTTCATTTGTTTTTTTGGTTTTAGTGCTGGGTTGGTTTTTATTTTTAATACAAACAGAGCACCTCGCTGACCCTCTTCAAGTGCAACCTTGATGCATGGATGGGAAAGAAGAAATTTGTCCCAAGGGTTCCACCTGTGTCCCTCATTGACAGGGGTGACAGGTGCTGACTGAGGTTTCTTTTTGGGGATAAACTCTTGGCTAGGCTTGGAAGGGCCCCATGGCCATTAGCCTAGTAACCTCCTATGATCCTATAATCCTATTATACTAGAAACGTTCTAAGTTTATAAGAGCAATATTTAAAATCTGTCCCTGTGTTTGAACTTATGTCCCCCCCCCATTATTTTAGGTTTTGTACAGATTTCTTGTTAAGAGGTTGACAGGTATGGTGACATTAATGTTGGTAACATGCAGAGTTCAGATAGCAGTTAGCATGGACAGTGTATACATTATGCATTATTCTCACACAGTGCAGTTACTGAATACAACATGTATATACAGGGAATGTATGTGTGATAACTCACTGTAGTACTGTATCCTGCACTCCATTCTGTATAAACAAGGCATGAGCTGTACAGCAGCTGTGTCATGTATGGCCAAAAGGGACATGTTTTAACATGTCCCATCCATGTGAAGCTGAGTTCGACTATTACTCAATTTAAGCGCAACCTAGCCCAGTGGATGAGGAACAGGACATTTACAATGGGCCAGGCAGTCATGTTCGTTATGGGCAAAGGTAGCTTATCTGACCCTCAATGTCCTTTTGGATATAGGATGTCATTATTCTTTTGGTAAAACTTGGCTAGGCTTAGAAAGGCCCCCTGGGTTGTTAGCTTAGAAGTAATCTATGAATGTATGAATCTATTTGTTGTCATTGGACAGCTATAGATAGCGGGTGCATTACATTGATACATGTCCTAGACAAGTAAATGTTTTATATACATGTGCAACATAAACAGTAATATAATAGCAATCAAAATACACAAGTGACAAATGACACCACAGATATTATGATGTTGCAATAGTTCAAGGTCTTCATTTGCAGGTAATGCAGGATTATACTGAGCATGCTCACAAGACTTTACAGCAGACACTGCCATAACAGCATATAAACAATGCAAATACGCAAGAAAGTGTCCAAACATATACCTGATCACATTTTATGATGATCTAGTGTCATGACATACAGGAAGACAATTCATACCTCTCAACCTGTTAGCGCAAGTAATTTGGACAAAGTCCAACAAAATGGGGGACAAAGGCCCAAAAATAGGTACATTTTTTAAATATTGCTCTTATAAACTTAAACAGTTCCTAGTGTAACAGGGCTTGTTTTAACACACATTTTCTGAAGGATTTAAAACCTGAAACTCAAATGTATGTCATTATTTAGTGCCTTTAATCCTCAGATCATCCAGTGATTGGCCACAAAAACACAAATTTTATGAGGAACATACCAAGAATATGAGCTAAAAATCTGGACATTCCGTGAAAATCTGGACAGTTGAGAGATATGAAAGACATGTTTTTTTTCAGTCATCTTGTCCAATAAAGCTTTACAGTGTGAAAAAAAAAATTACGGTAATACATAAATGTTTGGAGGAAGTCATGCAATACAGCACATTCTTATTTGTAAATTAAGTAGTGCCTGTGAACAATCAATAACATACTCAGCATTTGCATCTTGCTAGACTCAAACACATGCCAGGACAGATATGACAAAGAAGTGTATCAACCTGTGATGCCACAGAAATAGGCACACTGTACATATCGTGACAAACACACTTGAAGGTATTACAGCACTTCCCTTTTGTAATTGGCATAGATCCCCTACTTTGGAGGCTGATGGCTTAAAAATGTTGCCCTCTGAGTGTGGAATAAATACTTCCTTTGCGTAAGCACTCCTGTCTGACACAGCTATGAGACATATGGATGTTACCATATTCAAACCCTGTCTATCATACTATGCACTCTACAGAGCTGTCTGCCACATGACATAGCATTGGTCTTGTCAGACATAAATGAAATGAATGTATGAAGTAATAAAGGATATCTGAGGATAATGTACACAATATGAATTTTCCAGAATGATGACAAGGAGATAACTATGTTGATTTTCACACAACCGTGAGTATTATTATAATATTAAATTTTTCAAGGTCAAGGAAGCCATTCCTATTGTCTTATTCAACAACACTGCCCCAGATTTGAAACACAATGCATTTGTGTACATATGCTGTATAAGAAACTACTGAATGCATGTGATGCAGGAGCATTCACTTCCTGACATTTGCAGAACAACTATTTCACTGGCAGGATATTACAAAATTACTTGATATTTCTTTCTTTCTCCAAAGTAAAAATTGAAAATAATGACTTAATGCATTGTTGTTTGTGTATTGTTAGTATATTCATAGAAAGTTACCCTTGGCTGGAGCTGAACAGCAAGCTATATAAGTCCACCATCTACAAACATGTATGAATCACATGTGGCACTGTGGAAGTCTTAACAAAGCTATGAGACTCTGCCTATGTGAGGTCATTACATTGAGTGATTATTTTGCCATTTATATGACATAAAAGGGCTGGGGGAGTTTTTTCCACTGTAGTTTTACACATTATTACTCTTCTCAATGTCATTCATGCATAACAGCATTAGGATACACAGTGCTTGCAGTCAGCCAATGTGGGCTTTGAACACCTGATGACAAAAGCTACATGATATTGAGAAGGATGAAAGCACATCCCATGTTTTACATGATAGGATCACCTATAAAGAGAAAATGTGGATCATCAAACTAGGGGCTCTATTTTCCCCTGGCTTGAATGATCATTTTTGAGGCATCCAATTCAAGTTTGTTGTTATATTTGGGTTCATATATTAATGTATATATTTGGGATAATTGTGTTTATTTGCATTACATTTCATGCATTTATGAACTAGTGCACTATTTTATTGATGCACTAGAGGGCGCTCCATGCTTTCTATATGAAATTTGCATAAGTTGGAAGACAGCCAGTTAGGTTTTGTCTTCATTTTGTACATCATGTTTGGTTGCTGATGAAGGATGTTATTTTGCTGTCTTGAAGTTGGACATTAAATAAGATTCCCTGATTCCAGGAGTTGAGTGCTGGCTTTCTTTCTTCACTTTTGGTTTGGTTTTCCAGCTGTGCACCAGCCGTTCGTGCAGGAGGATGCTTTGGATTTATTGAAGGATGAATGCACCACAGTACCACGGTTGGTACAATTATGAGATATTTTGATCTTTGAAGCCGTGACATCATGTTATTACTGCAAGGGATATGTGCATCTGTCATTTCTTTAAAAGAGTATTACTATATATATTTTCTCATACAGTATTGTCTGTTGCTACATATACTCAGACATATGATGTGTAACACAGTCGGCGCTGTGATGGTAGAATGGCAATCAGGCATAATGTGCTAATTATCACAGATTTTTTACACATTCTTTACTAAGGTAACAGCATGCAGAATGCAGTCTCATGTCTTCACTCCACAGGAAAAGCCTTAGTAGTTCTCATGGAAAAGCCAAATGTCATCCCATGGCATCAACATTACCCAGTAAATCTTTTCTGTGTGAAACATTATCAGAAATCATTGTAATATGAATTCCCAGCCATACATGTACACAGCAGATTAACAACATTGTTACCTACCTGCACATTCACAGACATACTAGCAATAATGGCTGAATTTGAACAGACTACCTAAAATCAGACAGTATGCGCCACATGAGATGTTCTTTTACAGTTGTGATTGTGCACATTTGAATGGATGATATCACCATTCTTTAATATATTTGTCATTCTTCGAAAAATGTATGAAGGCGCTTAAAGTGCATAGTAACACTATACAGCTACATGCATGAGAAGCCTTCTGCACACAGCATGGCAGACACACACATAGAAAGTAGTCAATCACTGCTGGATTCAAACCTCCTCCCTCTGTACTTATGCAGTCTAGACACCACAGTATCAACAGCCAGCACCACAGGTAACTTATATGAGCAATTTGATGTGGTTCATTTTTGATGTAAGCATTGTGTTTCCAAAACTGTTTATTGGTGGGTAATCCTCTGCCAGTGAAAATGCATCTTCTAAGTGGAAGTTTACATGTGGGATGTTGTCAAGAACATAATTGAACATGACAGTACAAACACTCTGATTAGTTACCCAGTGCTGGATTTGAACTCCATACTTGTCTATTTACGCAATCTATACAACAGAGAATTAGCCACAAGTAACACAGGAGAAGCCTAAGTTGTAAGAGCACAGTGTACACTTTTGACATGATGTCCTCATCAGTGGGATGGAGAGCAGATATCTGTGTTAAAATTGGGATAAGGGGATGGGAGCATCCTCTCCCATGTCAAAATCTTCCCCTGACTGGAAGTTGATACACCACATACATTCAGGAAGCTATACATACCTGATATTGAAGCAACAACCACAAATTTATCACTGTGAGATTTGAACTTCCTACCTATATAGTAATGGAAACTAGATATCACAGTATTAGCCACAAGCACCACAGGGCAAGTATAATTTTTAAGAGGGGATACAGTGCACGTTTGAAAGGATGACCTCATCACTGTGTTGCAGAGAAGATGTGTTAAAAGTGCGATAAACTGCAGAGGTAGATGTGTCCAAAGTTAAAGTTTTCTCCTGAGTGGAAGTGCACACAGCATATCTGTTGTTGAAGCTTTACTTCCATGACACTAGAACCATACAAATTCACCACTGTCAGATTTGAACCACCTACCTAAAAAGGTTATACAATCTAGAGAACACATTATAAGCCACAAGCACCACAGGAGGGCAGAGTTGTTTGTGGTAAAACTAGTATAAGGGGATGGTGGAATACTTGAACAGGTTAAATTTTTTATCGAAGTGGAAGTTTGGACAGCATGTCTGTGCAGGGAGCTGTATGTGCCTGATATTGCAGTCACACACAAAAGCTCCCCACTGTGAGATTTGAACCTCCTGTATATCTAGTTACAAAATTGAGAGAGGGCACAGTATTAGTCACAAACACCACAGGAGAAGTCTGACTTTAATGGTGTGAAAAAGCTCATTTGTAATTAGTAAAAATCACAGTTTGGCAAAGCTGGTATGGAGCATCACAAGTTTTGAAAAAAATGCATGTGTGTGTGGACAGGGAAACATAACAACACCATGCTTGCACATTGTAATGGCATACTTCCCTGCTGAGATGTATATACTGTCCTTCATGTACAATGCATTCCTGTGAGGGACATCTTCCTTTTTCACAGTATGGGATGCCAAAATGGTCTCCTTTGAAGTAAAACTAAAACCTGGGCCCCCAGCTAAACCTAGAATATTCTAGAAGTGCTTCAAGGCTAACTTCCTGCTATTAAGGGATAACCTGGCAACATTTCAAGCCCCCATGAACCCTGAGAACACTGCTGAATATGCAGAGCTGTACACAAAAACCCTATACAAATATGTTAGTAGCTCCATAGAGGCAGTTGTACCCACCAAGAAGAAGTACAAAAGTAACTAAAAAAAAAACCAAACCATCCTGGTGGAATCACAACATCAATAGGCTGTATAACAGAAGAAAATCATGGCAAAAATTAGGAGGTGCAGCACCCAGCAGGATATAAACACTCTCATCAAACTAAACAAATAACTAAGATGGCAAATAAAGTCTACCAAAGACAAATTTGAGGTACATTTGGTCTCCCAGGCCAAGGACAACCAAAATGCCTTCTTTAGGCATGTCTGCAACCTCAAAGGCAATACACAATTGTGTGCAGAGCACATTGTAAATGGAGCCATACTGCACCAGAAGATATAGCAAACCTACTAGCTAATAAATTCAGCTCAGTCTTTACCCCTTTCTCCCCTTCAACCTTCCCTTCAGGAAATACCATCAAATGTAACTCCCCCTGCTATCACTAGGGAACAGGTCCTTAATGCTATCTCTAAGGCTAAGAACACTGCATCAGTGGGTCCAGACAATATCCAATGACGCCTTCTAAATAGCATGAAACATGACCTATCAGGTCCTCTGGAATTGCTATTTAACTGTAGCCTCCACTCAGGCTTCATGCCTCATGAATGGACAACAACAATGGTCATCCCTCTGCACAAAGGTGAGCCATCCACAGACCCTGGAAACTACAGACTCATAAGTCTCACTAGTCTTATATGCAAAGCCATGGAAAGAATTATCATGGAAATGAGCAATAATGATATAGTAAATCTCCAGACACTGGACCCAACCCAGTCTGGTTTCATCAAGGGCAGATCATGCCTACTAAACCTGGTTGAGTTCTTGGAGAAGGTCAGCAAAGCAATGGATGATGACAAAATGGTTCACACTGCTTACCTTGACCTGGCCAAGGCTTTCAATACAATACCCCACTCAGGCATTTCTGACAAACTCAAGAGGTTAGGTGCAAACCCATATGTCACCCAGTGGATAACCAACTGGCTCACAGACAGGACCTAGGAAGTTAGAACTGGGGAGTCTACCTGTACAAAGAGGACAGTCACAAGTGGAGTCCCTCAGGGATTAGTCTTTGGACTACTCCTTTTTGGCATTTACTTCTCTGAAGTCAAGGCTAATGTCAATGGTCTCTGGCTGACTGAATTTGCAGATGATTGCAAATTAGGAGCTGTCATTGAATCCCACACTGACACAAATGTTCTCCAGGAAGGGCTGACACAGACAGACAACAAGTGTTAGAGCCATGGACTAAAACTACATGCCAAGAAATGCATAATAGTATCCTTCGGGAAGTCATTCACCCCTGGTAACTATCATATTGGCAATACACCATTTAGAGTTGACCCAGTAGTCAGGGACTTAGAGACAGACAAAGACAGTAATCTAGCCTTTGACCATCAAGTGTCTACAGTAGAAAGGAAATCATTCTATGCTGCAGAACTTATAAACAAAGGTGTGGCATCTAGGTCCAAGGAAGTCATTGTTCCACTGTATTTGGCATTCATCAGACCACTCATTGAGTACAATGCCCTCTTTGGTATGTACCTAACCAGGCATATCCAACAAATGGAACATCTACAGAGGTTTCTCACTAAAAGAATACAGGGCATAAGTAAAATGTCCTATGCAGACTGCCTCAAGGCCATATCCTTGTATTCTGTCTCCTACAGGCTGTTGAAGGGAGATTTATGCCTAGCATACAAGGCATTGTCAGACCCCACTCTGATGGACCTCCTGCATATCCACAAAACAAACAGCACCAGAATTACCCATTCTTAAACCTTGCCTGTGATATAAATAGGACCTGCTGGACAGACAGGTATGTATTCCAGAGACTACCTCATTTCTGGAACAGGCTGCCTATCCATGTGAAACAGAGTTCTTCCCTAACCCAATTCAAGTGCAACTTTAAGAACTGGATGGGCAACAGGAAATTCATCCCTGGTTTGGCACCTATATTTCTAATGGACAGAGGCAACATGTACATGGTTCATCTCCCAGGCCCCTGCTTGTAAATGTTTCATCTCTCAAACCCCTGCTTACACTTTTCAAGAGTACCAGAACTTTTCAGAGATTTGGGATGCATGGCTAGTCTTAAAAGGCCCTTGTGGTTATCAGCCTAGTAAACACCTATGAACCTATGACACAGAAGAGAGAAGATACAAAAGACAGGAAGTGGAAGACAGGGACCAAGTAGCTTCTGACAGAAGCAGGGAATGGTGGCTCATAACAATATGTAGGCAACAGCTACACAAAAAACAGTGTACTAAAAACAGTCAGCAACACTTAGCTAATGCTTGCATTAAACCCTTAAAATTATGCAAAAATCTGTCTGTTGTTCTGAGCATTATCTTGACACACCACAAAAGAACTCCCACTTCACACACTTTATATCACACAACTGAAGGACACTGACAGCTTACTGAAACAGGAGAGGTGAACAGAAAGAAAGATATAGAGAGATGGAGAGAGGAATAGCAATGGTATTTTCTCTGGGCCATGTAGGACCATCTGTGTGGTGTGTAGTGTTACTCTTACTTATTTTCTCATTATTAATCTGTCATGCTCTGTACAATAATGTGCCTGTCATAGGGAGCAAGAAGGGTAGGATAGTACAACCAACATTAATACAAAAGCAGGATAAGGGTGGCTTACTGAGTCTTCCTGGTAGGGCTGTGTTGTTTTTGCAAATGTTTTCTTGCAGCACTATTCAAATGGTACATTACTGAAATGTTGGAAAGGAAGATAAATACAGAGATTTGCAGTTAGCCATATGATAGGAATATAAAATGTCATGAAATAAGAATTTCCTACAGCTGTAATTAAATCCATGACACTATGCAAAAATATCAGTTGACAGACGTGAATTATCTCAACACAATACATAGGATCAAACTAATTCCAAGACCACAAACCAAACAGTAAAATGGTCTTCCAGTAAGATGAGGGTAATCCAAATAAAATCCGCAAAATGTGAAGAAGCTGCTTTTAATCAAGAAGTGAGTAATAAAACATACAAAATGAGTGCCTTCATCCCTGCTTATTCAGGAACTTCATCAGACAAGTACAAACACTCATTGCAACCATTAAAAATAAGCCAAAAAACCTCCACGTGTTCATACACCCTGTTCCTAAATTTCCTCTTGGTCTTACCCATGTAAAAACAAAGGCAATCTGAACACAGTGCACAATACACCACTCTCTCCATGTCGCATGAAAATCTACCCTTTAACCTAATCTCCACTTTATTAATCCTCACACAACCCCATTCTAGCATGTAGGAGCAATATGAACAAGACCCACATTTCTTCATAACACCCTGCTGTTGGACTCTGACATTAGATTCTAAAATACCTTTCAAATTGCTCCCTTTCTGATGCACTATATTGGGTTTTTCACCTACACAGTCTCTAATTTCCTTATCATTAATTAAAATTGTCCAATTCTTAAATAAAATATCAGCAATCTGATGACTATTTCTATTAAAGGTCATAATGAAAGCAGACTGAAAATGTCCATTACTATCCCTCTTCCCATCATTAACATCAAAATATGTGTTGTCTTGCTGTATGAAATCCGATGTGGAGACATCAGCTCTGGAAATGGACCAAGGTCCACCCAGAATAGGGAGAAAGTGTTCCCTTTCATACTTATTCACAACCTCTATCATAACTTCATTCACTAAATTCATTGAGTAACCTCTTTCAGTGAACATTCTTTTCAAGACCTCACATTCGTCCAAAAATGTCTCAAAAATGCTTACCATCCAGGCTGGTCTAACAAATTGCCCTTTAACTACTGTCCTTTTCTGTTTATAAGGATGGGCGCTATCATTGTTTAAAAAACTATTGGAATATGTTTCCCTCCTAACAAATTTGAGACATAAATACCTTATTGCAAGTGTCTTTCATAAGTCATACATCTAGATAAGAAGTCTCCTTATTATTTATAGTATATATAAAATATAAGAAAGAAGTTGTGTTATTGATGTACTCTAGAAAACCACCACTCTCCCTTTCAGGGCCCTTCCAGGAAAGAAAGATGTCATCCAAGAAATGAGTATACATTTGGCAGTAATCTCAGCTCCAGATCATCCATTCTATCCCATACCAGCCTTCCTACTGCCCAGCACTATCCCCTCTCATCTCCCATTATTCTCCCTCCAGACCTCTCTCTAACCAAAACCTACTACAAATTTACAAACCTAAGTCTAAATTTGGATGCAACATGTACAGCTATCACCACACTATTGCCTGGAATAGGCTCCCACTAGAAATCAGGACCCTTACACATCCTAACAATTTAAGACAGCCACCAAAGAGCACTTTAAAAGTCACTTGTCCTGCCCTACACTCTCCCTCCTTAACATTCCCTACTTCTCATACCTTAATCTACTTTCTGCCCTTAACTCACTCTTCTCACTAGCTCTCTCTAATCATCCTTGACTACTCTTTCTACTGTCTTCTAAAATCTATTAAACAAATTGCCTCAGAGAAACATGCTATTGTAATTGTCTTGCCTTCATGCAACTACATCATGATAAAACTGGGTTTTTTTAACCACTTACCTCAAAAACTATACTCATCTTAATGACATATTTCTTTTTATATATCTTTAAATAGTTATGCTATACTCCTGATTATTGACACTGTATAACATTGTATTGCTACTTAATGCCTTATAATAATCCTGTAACATTTCTGTTTAATGCTAATTTATAATGAAAATTGTATAATATGCTGGAGCTTTTCTCTGCGGGCCTGTGCTGAAAAAGGGCTCTTTAGCTCCGTCGGACAATCCCGGTCAACAAATGTAAAATAAATAAATAAAATAATCAAATAGGGAAAACAATATAAATTTTTTTCTCCCACTGTATCATCACAATATTTACATAAAGCCCCCCCCCATCCTGACCCCATTGCTACCCCTTCAACTTGTAAAAAAAAGTTCCTTCTCAATAAAATAAAGTTATTAGCTAGTAGCAATTCAGTTAACTGCTCATAAGTATTAATCAGAGTCTGTGGGAGCACCATATCAAATAAGTATTCACAAAACCATTCAACACCCAATCCATGGGGTATAACTCTATATAGATCTTTAATATCAATTATAATAAATATACCTTGATCATCGTATTTAATGGAATTCATCCTTGTAAGGAAATCCCATGAGTCCCTACATAGATTACATTCACTTATTACAAGATCTTTCAACTTGATGCCAAGAAACTTAGCTAAAGGATATGTAATTGACCCCTTGCATCCACAATGGGGTGCATGGGTGGTTGTAAAAGGTCTTGATGATTTTGGGTAGCCCAAAAATCACTGGAATTCTCGGATGGGTCATATTTGAAAATGTTAAGAAATAACAAAGGTATTACAATTATGAAACTGGATAAGGGGATGGTATTGCAATCATTAATACCATTGATTATAATAGTAAAATGAGAGAAATTTTGTTAAGGAATTCTTATGTGAGATCTTCATTGAATGAATTGAATGGGGCTTATAGGAAGGTGAAAGGGTACTTGCAAGATTTGTTTATAGAAGGAAGTATTTCTGTTGATGAATATAATTTCATGTGCATCCATGTCCAGACTGAGAATAGTGAGAATCTAGTCCTCACCCTCTGAACTGTTATCACTGTCACCTGTATCAGCTGCCTTGGTCAGTGCTGGATGTGACATCATTTTTGCAATATAACACAGGACTTTTCCAACCCTGCCAATTGGGACACTCAATCCCCTGTCTATAATACCCTCCACCATCCCTATCACCTCCTGTTGGGTGACTAAATCACCACTTCAAGTGCTATTGCTCCTGGAAGGTATCACTCCATAAGCAGACAGGGCAGAGCTATCTGATGCAGGAGGGGCATGTGCAGAAGCAGTTATGGTGGCATCACTGACATTCTATGACCCAGATGTGCTGGGTGTTTGTGCTGCCCGTGGAGGTGCCACTGTAGCCACCTGTGTAGGTATGGTGGGATGAACCCCAGTGGTTGGTCTAACTCCCTGTGCTGATGGTCATTTTGTTTTCAGATGCAGTGTATTAAAAAAAAATAAAAGGAGAGATAAAGGGTGGGGAGAGGCAAAAAAGATAATTAAATCAATAGTATCTCACATTACTTAATTATTTCAATACAGAAAACAATATGAGAAATATATAAGTGCACCTTGGCCATATCTAGACATGATGGGAAGGTATGAATGTGTCATAAAATCAATCACAATGGCATGATATGACTAATAGGATCATGTATTTCACTGTGGCATATCAGATGTCTGCTTTCTAACATAATAATTGCATTTTCAAATATTGAACTGTTAATGTCATGCAATATTAAAGTTAAAAATACCTTATAAATAGTAGCCTGTAAAAAATCAAATATCTCTTTCTGGGTATTAAACCTACACACAGTCTGATGTATTCCTTGCCTAATGTAGTAATCAAGAGCTATTGAAGCAGACATGCAGGCTTGATATTAAAGTTATGGTATGCCTGGTCATGATGATATACAGTGGTGGACTATGAATACTTCTGCACCTTGCAATCAGAACAAATGGTTTTCTGCTATTGCTGCTAAAGCTGTACAGTAGAAAAGGAATAAAAATATATATAAAATCATAATGAGTAACTGCATTGGTTGGGTAATTAATGCCATATCATAGACAGGTTATGGGTCAGTATATATATATATATATATATATATATATATATATATATATATATATATATATATATATATACACAACTGAGATTTGTTTGCCATCTTAAATTCATCCTCCTATCAGATAAGAAAGTCCCTGTTGTGCCTCTTCATGTCATTGTAGGTTTGACAACATTGCTTCCCAGTGCGTGGGATGCCATTTGCACTGAGGACAGTTTGGTCAAGCTATTCCAAGCCTCAGCCTTATAATGAGACCTTGTATATTCCTCTCTTCAGCAACTTCTGGCTGTATTGATTCATGATGAGCACCACAAAAATCCTAGACTCCTCATATCCCTGCTTTTGATCTGTAAATGGCACACCATGTCTGCCTTTGCTAACGATGTCTGCAGAAGTCAAGCTAAAAATATGCGTCTGAACTGGTGCACAGTTCAGATCTCACATGTAATAGTTTGTGCATAAAAATGCACAGCCTTACCAACTGCATTTACAAAATTGAAAGCACAGCAATGACTTTCCAGACACACTGGTACTGAGTACATCAATAAGCTCGGAAGGTGTTAAAAATGGCAGTGAGATTTGCCCATGTCAGATCCTCAGACTATTCAGATATGTTCTAATGTTAAAGCATGATATGGTTTATGTTGCTGGTTGTGATAATGGTGGTTGTTTGGAAGAAAAATGGTATGAGTTGTGATATATTGTCATATTGGGAGTTAGACACTAACAAGATTTAGTAGTGCTACATGGGAAATGAACCTGAGAGAAAAAAAGGGATAAAATGTTAAACATTGCTCATTAACTGCCACTGCCATAAGATAATTTACTTGTTAACATCATAATTAGAGGTATACTAATTTAAGATTAAATATAGAAAGACTTAAGAGATGCCTGTATGCCTGTGACTTTATTTAGTCCTGAGTAAGACATGGTGGGTTAAGTTACATACATACTTCATAACAAATACTGTCATAGGCACATACTTATGATAAGTGAGAACTCAATAATTAGAACAAAAATATTATACACATTATACCTGTGTATGTACATTGTACATTGTTGTCATGTTTAACATAATTTACACACATTATGCTGGGCTTCTATAGCAAGCAGTGATGATACATTTATTGCAATGAACATAGTTAGGATACTCATGTACATTTACTGTGACATTCCTAATCAAAATGTTGTGACAAATGTCATTCTGACCCCCTCTGTAAAAAGTACCTGTCAGCTAGATTCGAGCACTGCACAGCTGTCTTTGGTCTTTATGATCACTGTAGTTACATTTTGTGCCCCAGGGGAAGTTACCTGACAGGTTGAATGCATTCATTGAGTACTATACAGAGTTTTATCCAGAGTGCTCATGGCGACACACTACTGCTGGGCTTGTTTGCACTACAGGAGGTGGCCTAAATTAAAATTTTCACTTTTTTCCTTAGGCAGTGAACCATAATTATACAATGCCAGGCTGAGCACAAATGTAAAAAGCATTAAAAAAAATGACAGAGAAAAAAAGCTGACAGGTACATTAATTCAATGAGTGAGTATACCTAGCAATGACCCGAGCAAGAAGTACATTCAAGTAACGCATTCAGCCTTCTCATATCTCCTTGCAACATCAGAAATGTCTTTTGTGTCCCACATTATTATACTTGTAGTTAATGACAAATAATGTGAAATTGGCAGGAAACACCTCACATGCTGCTAGCAATAGTGAAACTAGCTGAGTTTTAAACAACATAGTGATCTAAGAAAATGTGTTTAAATATGTATTTAGACCACCTCACCTCTGTAATATTATCAATTAACTGGATTTGAACCCTGAATCAACTGTCTTATTTCTCCCAAGTCACTTCAGTTATACCTTGTGTCACAGGGATAGTTAGCTGAGAGCTCCAATTTATTCACTAAGTACTATTTATTCACTAAGTACTTACACGAGTGCATAGATCATCCTATCCCTTACAGAACCAAGATGCTATCCTCCAAAAAAAGGAAGCCAATCTGGTGGTCTTCTTCCATAAACAAACTCTACAACAGTAGAAAGAAACTGTTGGTTGCAAAAAAGAGTAAAATCGCATGATTGGAGGGACTCCCTGGTCAACCTCAGTAAGAAGCTGAGATCCCTCATAAAATCCTCCATAGCTAGTTATGAAAACAAAATCGCTACTGATTCTAAAGACAACACAAAGTATTCTATAGCTATGTCAGGAATCTCAATGGTAACACTCAAATCTGCTCTGAGTTATAGCACAATGGCACTAAATATACAGAACCAACTGATATTGCCAACATCCTGGCAGATAGGTTCAGTGCTAACTTTACCCCCCTCAAACCCCCTAAAGGGCCCATCTCTATACCGGAAGAATGCAAAGTTCCTGTAATCATTGCAGCACAGGTAAAAACCTCACACTCCAAAGCCAAGAACACAGCATCCATGGGACCTGACAACATCCCAGGCTGCATTCTACATGAACTACAGAATGAACTGGCACCCCACCTAAGTACCATGTTCAATCATAGCCTCACCTCAGGCTTTGTGCCTATTGAATGGCGCACTGCAACAGTTATCCCACTCCACAAAGGGGGAGCCATGACAGACCCCTGGAACTACTGCCCCATTAGCCTAATGAGCCTGGTCTGCAAGGCCATGGAACGTATCATCATGAAACTCATAAACAAAGACATTGGTAATCTCCAAACTCTGGAACCCACACAGTTCAGGTTTATAAAAGGCAGATCATGTCTCCAAAACCTGATAGACTTCTTTGAAACAGTCACCAAAGTAAGGTGGTTCACACAGCCTATCTAGATCTCGCCAAGGCTTTCGACACCACCCCCCACTCTGGAATTATAGATAAACTCATTAAACTAGGTATAAATCCCTATGTCACAAGATGGGTTGCCAACTAACTTACTGACAGAACCCACACTGTGAATATAGCAGAATCCAAATCTGACTTCAGACCAGTGACAAGTGGTGTACCACAGGGTTCAGTCCTGGGTCCTCTCCTGTTTGGTATCTACTTCTCTGAAGTACAGGCTAACACAGAAGGTCTTTGGCTAGCTAAGTTTGCAGATGACTGCAAACTAGGAGCAATAATAAAACTCCTAACGATGTGGACATCCTACAAAAGGGCCTCACTGTGACAGATGCCTGGTGTCAAAACCATGGCTTCAAGCTCAATGCCAAAAAGTGCATTGTCATCCCATTTGGAAAAAACTCTGTACCCATGAACTATCACATAGGCAGTAGTCTACTTAACACTGAAATTGTGATGAGACCTTGGGACACAGGTGGACAGTAGTTTCTCCTTTGATAATCACATTGACACAGAGGTCAGGAAATCCTTCTACATGGCACACCTCATCACAAAAGGTTTCTCATCCTGAAAAAAAGAAGTCATTGTTCCCCTCTACTCATCACTCATTAGACCCATTATGGAGTACAATGCCCCTTTTGGTATGTACCTCACAAGACATCTACAACAACTGGAAAGACCGCAGAAATACCTCACAAAGAGGATTACTGGCCTCAAACAGATGCCCTATGCAGACCGTCTCAAAAAACTCCAGCTTTACTCCGTTGCATATCGCCTACTCAGAGGCGATCTCTGCCTAACATACAAAGCTATGTCAAACCCAGAGCTGTTGGACATGATCCACTTAAAGAAATCCCAATCCCTCCAAGCTACATGCTCTAGGGACCTAAACCTTGTCACCACAATAAACAGAACATGCTGGAGGGATAGATTCCTGTCTCAGAGACTTCCCATATTCTGGAACAGACTACCTAGCTATGTCAAACAGAGTTCCTCATTAGCACTCTTCAAGGAAAATATTGATGAGTGGATGGGAAATATGAAATTCACCCCAGGGATCACTTCTGTGGCTCTGCTTGACAGGGGCACAGGAAAATCATTATCTTGGGTGGCGAAAGCCAGGGTACCTTTTTGGCTAGGTTTATATAGGCTCTAGGGCCAATAGCCTAGTACCTACCTATGAACCTATACAGAGTGCTGACAGTCACATACCAGTGCTCAGCTCAATTGCACTACAGAAGACAGCCTAAATTAAATTCTTCACTTTTTTCCTTAAGAAGTGAACCATGTTTGCAAACTACCTAGAAGAGAGCAAATTCAAAAGGCTTTAGCAAAAAAAAAAAAAAAAAAAGCTGACAGAGAAAATATGCTGATAGGAAAGCTTAATTAAAGCATAGGATATACCTAGCAATGGCCTGAGGAAGAAGAGCATTGCAGTGACACATTCATCCTTCTCACATCACATTGACAAATCACAAATTTAATTTCTGGCACAAATTATCAGAAGTGTAGACAACAGCTCACGTTAGCAATACTGAGAATAGTTGAGTTTTAAACAACATGATGATATCATAAAATGTGCGTGACTATGTATTTAGATTCCCTACCATAAAATTATCTGTTAACTGGATTGGAACCCTGTATTAGCTTTCCTTTTTTTTATAAGCTGACTGCATTTTCACCTTGTACCACAGACAAAGCTACCTGAGAGGTGCATTTTCTTCACTGAGTACTATCCAGGGTGCTGATGGCCACACACTGGCAACAGGCTTGTTTGCAACACAGAAGGCAGCCCAAATTAAAATTTTCACTTTTTCCTTAGTCAATAAACTGTAGTTCACTGCTAGGGACTGCTTCCAGTACAGAGTGCACAATGTGAAATGGTGTACAAACAATGAAGATAAAAGAAAAAAAATAAAGGTACTGAAATAGAGGAAACATTATGAAACAAGTAGTTAAAATATATAGTTCTAATATTTCCTCAACTTTGTTAGGTTTCAACACAAACATGTGCTCATTAAATTTCATTTCTGTTTACTCAAGCACTGCCATCTGTTGATTAGAACACCAGGACACCAGGGCATTCATAAGACACAGCTCAGTTTCTTATCACTATGTACTACATACATTATACTGTGAAGATAAAAAGAGGTTACCTATACTCAATATGTGACATTGAATCAATTGGCATACAGGCGCAACAAAACCAATCCCTTACCATTGACCCGTGTAACTTGCAGTTAGATATGTAGATAACTGCGATAGTGGCAACAGGGAAGGTTGTTTCCTCACAGAATATAAAATTAAAAAAAAATTAACATGAATTTGAGCACTGCATCTCTATATTTTGTGAACATCATTCCCATATTTATGCTTCTCTGATAATACAGCTGTATGCTTTACCTTGCAGTTGATATGTGCCTCAATGAGGAATCTAGTTCCTTAATGCAATAGAAGACACAGTTGTATTCAGAGTCAGGATCTTTTGTCATAAACAATTCATATAAATGTTAGGAATGCTGCTCTCCTAAATTTATCAGTGGTAGTCAGAAAAGTTCTTGTAAGTCCCTTCTCCCTGACACAAGTTTCATACGTGCAAATTATAGAAGACTGTCTGTGAAAAACTGATTGATACTGCAGTTAGATTAATCATTCACACTTGCAAGCACTTAGCAGGTAGCACTTCTCAGTGCTCTTCCTTGCAGAGATAGGGCATGTGCATCCAGTCATATAGGTCCTTATGCCATGTTTACATTCACTGCACTTAATGCAGATTTTAGAATTCAAGAATGCTAATGAGTTCACATCTCATTTCCATATTCACAGTGCTCTCAGGGCTAAATCTGCATTATATAAAGGTAATTGTGTAGGTAAGGCAATTGCATCATGGT
Source organism: Protopterus annectens (assembly GCF_019279795.1). Classification (NCBI taxonomy): domain Eukaryota; kingdom Metazoa; phylum Chordata; order Ceratodontiformes; family Protopteridae; genus Protopterus; species Protopterus annectens. Next base: position 1,746,806,122 of record NC_056731.1, read on the forward strand.
AGGGGAGACTGTTTATCCAGACAGCTGCATGATACTAATTACTTGAAAAACATGTTTCTAGTGTTGCAACTAACTTGATGAAAAGGTAACTTGCTGTTTTTCATCAAATGCTGTATTTCAACCTTACTGATATATTGCATTTCACAATAAACCCATAGCTTTAGTGTATGCATTGCCTGTCCTTTGCTGGTGGCATAGACATGTTTATCTGTTATTGTGCACATTGGAAATGTTTGTGAAGAATGTAACATGACATTATGGAACATTTTCTATGTCCATCTGACAGTTATTGCAGAAGAATGTTGTATCACTTATTAGCGAGGTCAGGGGGTTGACTTTTTGCAGCCCACAATATGATAAGCCTGTGATACATAACTAACTGCTTTCCACACAAGTGGACATCCAAGAACACTTTTAGCCATCTGTAATGGAAATGTGTATATTGCTTTGATTGATGTTGCAATGTACTACTCACTACACAGCTGTTGTCCTCCTTACTTAACCTATGCACTTCCTTTTCATTTCCTATACTTTTTTTGTTGGGGGGCTGTATTTACTTCTGTGTACTAATATGGAGCTTTATTTTTTTTAAATCATTTTGTACATGAAGTATACATACATTCATACATACATATTCGTTTTGTTAACAATCACTTGTGTCTGCATTGTTTATCATGCATTTCTTTTATTGTTCAATTTGTACAGGGTTTTGTTACCTAAGACAACTGCACACTGTAAAATGCCATACAGTGCTGCAGAGAATGATGTTATCATCCAGGTAGTAAGTCCACATGGCTCTTTCCTTTTTGAAAGAGGTAGAGGTGACAAGTACTCATGCAACTATATTTGTGGGCAGATGTTCAGCTGTGTAAATGGTGTCACAGCCCTTGTAAATACATATTAGTAAACCTGACATAGGGCCACTGTCATAATAATGTACATTATATGTAGGACATGTGAAACTAGACAGGAACATATGGCTGCAGGGGGGCAGGGGGCAGCTAATCAACAACCAGTGACTGAAACTGAGGAGTTTCTGTCAACTTTCAGAGATCACCAACACCTCAGTACAGAATTGTTGATGTTTATTTTGACATGGAGGACACCACCAATTTGTATACTGCAGAACTTTCAAGTATGCAGCATAATTCAATCATTAGCACTCTCTTCTATGGTGTTAGGTTTTTCCTCATGTATTTCCTCCAAACAACACCCTGAGTTGGGAGAAGAATGTTGAGTTTTATTGCTTGTTGGTAATTTTGGGCTTAATTTCACTTACATAGAGGCTGTAATGATCTGTGGAATACATTGTGAAGGTTTTGTCATGTTTAGATGCATTTACACTGCTAAATGAATGTTTGTCACTAGTTTTTAATAAGTTTCCCGCCAAAATGTTAAGAGAGACAATCTGAGATGTGGGCTGTCTCATGCACAGTGTTCATGAGTTACTTCAGAAGCTTCAGCTCACAGAATTCTCACAGAGAAACTGAAAGCAGTTAGTATAACCTTTGACATAGTTATCACACTGACACACCACAGATTCAGGAAAATACTCTATTCATAAAATATGTCAGTTATAATGTTTTGTTTCATAACCAGTCAAAATATCTGAAGATTTAATGGCAAGCTGTTATTCAATTTGTTTCTCTTTCTGAAAAGAAGTAAGAGGCTGTAATGGTCTGTGGAATACATTGTGAAGGTTTTGTCATGTTTACATGCATTTACACTACTAAATGAATGTTTGTCACTAGTTTTTAATAAGTTTCCCAAAATGTTAAGAGAGACAATCTGAGATGTGGGCTGTCTCATGCACAGTGTCCATGAACTACTTCAAAAGCTTCAACTCACAGAATTCTCACAGAGAAACTGAAAGCAGTTAGTATAATCTTTGACATAGTTATCACACTGACACACCACAGATTCAGGAAAAATACTCTATTCATAAAATATGCCAGTTATAATGAGTCTAAATGATGTAGTTTCTTGTAGTAAGTAAATGTCCTATTTTAGAAGGCATAGAAAATGAAACATTTATTTAAATGTTTTTGAAAATCTACTTAACAGCAGCATAATAATCTGTGTTAAAAAAATTGTGTTCCAAACATATACTTTACTATAACTCATTTAATTCATCTGATTGACAAGCATAAATAATCTTATAACTCTATTCTGGAAGAAATGTCATGTGATATATTTTAAAGCAGTAGGTTAGCATGATTGTAAAATCTGGTTACTAAAATGTGTTAGCTGTGCATTATTTTGTATAAAGCAGACAGATTTATTCTAGGGACAGCAAGTAGGATAGTGCTCAACAAAGACACAACTCAGTGAGATCAGATATATATATATATATGTGTGTGTGTGTGTGTGTGTGTGTGTGTGTGTGTGTGTGTGTATGTATGTGTATGTGTGTGTGTAAGTGTGATGGCTTTTTTTTTATATAATAATGCAAGTGTTTCTGAGAATCTGCATAACTATCCAATATGATTTATAATAATTTCTATGAATACAATATTTTACTCTATTGACAAAATGAATGTTTGCCACAAGTTTTAATAAGTTTCCCACCAAAATGTTAAGGGAGACAATCTGGGATGTGGGCTGTCTCATGCACAGTGTCCATGAACTACTTCAAAAGCTTCAACTCACAGAATTCTCACAGAGAAACTGAAAGCAGTTAGTATAACCTCTGACCTAGTTATCATACTGACACACCACAGGTTCAGGAAAAATACTCTATTCATAAAATGTCAGTTATAATGAGTTTAAATGATGTAGTTTCTTGTAGTAAGTAAATGTCTTATTTTAGAAGGCATAGAAAATGAAACATTTATTTAAATGTTTTTGAAAATCTACTTAACAGCAGCATAATAATCTGTGTTAAAAACTTCTGTTCCAAACATATACTTTATTATAATTCATTTAATTCATCTGATTGACAAGCATAAACAATTTTATAATTCTATTCTGGAAGAAATGTCATGTGATATATTTTAAAGCAGTAGGTTAGCATGATTGTAAAATCTGGTTACTAAAATGTGTTTGCTGTGCATTATTTTCTATAAAGCAGACAGATTTATATTAGGGACAGCAAGTAGGATAGTGCTCAACAAGGACATAACTCAGTGAGATCATATATATATATATATATATATATATATATATATATATGTGTGTGTGTGTGTGTGTGTGTGTGTGTGTGTGTATGTATGTGTGTGTGTGTGTCTGTGTGTATGTGTGTGATGGCTTTTTTTTTTAATAATGCAAGTGTTTCTGAGAATTTGCATAACTATGCAATATGATTTATAATAATTTTTATGAATACAATATTCTACTCTATTGACAATAATGAGTTTAAGTAAATGCTCATATACAAACAATTCAAGATTTTTTTTTTGGAAGTTGTTAATAGTATTCACATGACAGAAAATAGATGCATCTTAATATATGTAATGTCTGAATCATATTAGCCAAATTTTTTGATTTAAATGAATGTTAGAACCTAATTTTCTCTCCTCTTGATTTCTAACATCAAGATTATTTGAATGCTATTTGAATACAAGTGTTATATATTACATAGATCTATATAGTAGTATGAACAGTTTTAACAAAACCAAAAGTTTATTTTAGTTTATATGATGCTGTTTTACCAAATGTGTAGTTTTGTCTTGATAGATAATTGAATTGAAAACTGTTAACCTCAGTTAAATATAAATAGTATTAAATTGATAAGGTGGTAGCTGAGGTACTGCTGCTTAGGGTAGGGGGTTAACTTGAGTAGTAAATACTACTCTAAGTTGGAGTTTTCAACTCCAGGCTGGATGCAAGGTTTAATCCTTACATTATTTTCACTTGTTCATTGTTATATGTATATAGTTTTGACATCCACAATATATTTTGTACACTCATTGTCACTACAAACAAAATTGAATCCTATACAAAATCCCATAAGAGATTTAATAAATACAGCTATATTTAAAGGTACACCTAAAAGAGGAGATGTAACATTATTTATCTTGTTATTTGTTATTTGATCATAAGATTCTTGAGTTTTAAAAATGCCAAATGACATCTTTAAAAGGAATTTCTTTAAACATTAATGGATTGAATAATCCGTGTAAAAGGGCAAGCCTAATAAGATACATTAATTTACACAAGGCCAATCTAGTCTTCCTGCAAGAAACCCATCTCTTGAAAAAAGATATTGATAAACTAGCCACTAATAAGTATACAGTATTGGTTAGTTCAGAGCACACTCAGAAAAAAAGAGGAGTGGCTATTTTATGGAATAAAAGTATGCCCATTCCTAAAACCATTAAGTCTTTTCAGGATGACAAAGGAATGTTTTGTATGGTTACAATACAAATTAATGGGAAGACTTACACTTTAATTAATGTATATTGGATACCTGGAATTGGTATTAATACAGTGAAACATCATATTGATAAGATCATATCATTCTCTATAGGGGATATTATTTTAGCTGGTGATTTTAATTGTATACTACATGAAAGTGATACTACCACTATAAGGAAAAGAAGAATTACATCTAATGCAAAACATTTAAATGATTTTGCTAATTCTTATCATTTGAATGATATTAATAATCAGATAGATTCAAAATCATTACCATACACCTTTTTTTCTAACAGATACAAAATTTATTCAAAAATAGATAGGGTCTTTATTTCTAACCAGATGGTAACAGATTTAATTAATTCCAAAATCATTCCATGTCCTATATCTGATCATAACTCAGTTGTTTTTGAATTCATGATAAAAAATACTCATAATGTTCAGATCAAAAGGATACCAGCATACTTAACTCAGCTAAAAGACTATAAAGAATATATACTTTCAGAAGTACAACATTTTCTAGACATAAATAATACTCCTGAAGTCTCCATTGTCTTTGTTTGGGATGCCTTAAAATCATATCTATATGGACAAAGTATCAGATGGTATAATAATAAAAGGAAATCTTGGGATAAGGAATTGCTAGATATTCAAAGTAAATTAGACTCTTATAAACATAATAATAAAGAAAATATTATGGACAAGAAAGTTATTGAAGAAATAAACAAACTAAATGAGAAATACAAAGAAATTTTAACTCATAAAGTTAAAATAACTTTAGAGAAATACAAGTTTTTGTCTTATTCAATAAGCCCCAAATACTTACATAGACTTAAAAATAAAACAAAATGATTGAATAAACAAAACCATATCAAAGAAATCTTTTCTCTAAGGAAAAAGAAGAATGTTTCTAGTATACCAGAAATACTGGATGAATTTAGAAATCACTTTCACAAGATTAACCATAACAACATTAACATGGAACCTAAGGATAAAATAAAGGAGTTTATAACCACAAACATGAATAAAAGCTTAATAAACAACAGATTAAACTATTGGACAAGAGTATTTCATATACAGAAGTTATTACACAAATAAATGAGCTTAAATCAAACAAAGCACCGGGTAATGATGGTATTATACCAGAGATATATAAAATCCTTTCTAAAACTACATATTCATTAATACATAAGGTTTTTATTTTGGCCCAAACTGAGTTAATAACCCCCCAATCTTGGCAATATACATTTATTTCACCAATTTTAAAACCTAATAAAGATCCAACTAGATGTTCTTCATATCGACCCATCTCATTACTTAATGTTGATTATAAAATGTTTATGAGTATTTTTGCTGATAAATTGAAGACAATCATCCCCGGCATTATAGATATAGATCAGACGGACTTCATTGTAAATAGAAATACTTTTGATAATATAAGAAGAACTTTAACATTAATTGATTTTGCAAATAGGAAAAAGAAAGATTTAACACTTATTAGTCTTGATATAGGTTCAGCATTTGATTCAGTAAGTTGGGACTATCTGTTTACCTTACTGAAATGCACAAACTTCTCTGATGCATTTGTAAATTTAATTGAGCATTTATACAAAGGAACGCTGGCTTATATTAAGGTAGGAACATATGTTTCACAAAACTTACCCATTCTTAAAGGTACAAAGCAAGGATGTCCACTTTCTCCACTATTATTCACTTTAGTAATGGAGCCTTGGGCTAATTTGATTAGAAACAGTACTGACATAGAGGGTTTTGAAATAGAAGAAAATACAACATCAAACATTCAACTTTTTGCAGATGATGTTCTAATTACATCAGCAGGATCTAATTCTTCTATGCAGTCTTTATTTGATAAAATGATGAATTTTAAAAGTATTTCTGGTTTAATATTCAATGAAGAAAAACTAAAATACTACCTATATATACACGAAAAAATATTCTCATTAGTGATTTTACTAAATATGTACCCAATTCAGGTCAGATAACTTATTTAGGTATAATACTATCTAAAGATATTAAATCTATTATATATAATAACTATAATACCTGTTTTCTTAATATACAAAATCTTTTTAATACCTGGAATAATATGTTTTTACTATGGAGGAGAGACTTACAATTATTAAAATGATAATATTCCCCAAGATTTTATACTTAATACAATCAATAATACTTTCACCTACAAAAATAATTATCAAGAAACTGAATACACTAATGTTAAATTTCTTATGGGCACCTAATAGACCTAGGATTGCATTAAAGAAACATACTAATAGCTGGTCTCAAGGGGTATTTCTTTTCCAGACTTTAATTTATATATTATCTCTTCTATTATAAAAGTTATTACTTTATTAATAGATCAGTCATATATCAAAATGGAAAGATTATTGGGAGCTAATTAGTATGCACTTCATGAAAATCTCCTTAACACATAAAAATATGATTGTAAATAACTCCATGTTGTGGTTGCTAAAGGAATTTTGTTCTTCACCTATTACACCTAAACATATGGTTTGTTACCCATTAAATATTATTATTAGTTATCGTAACTTTATATTCATGCACCCTAAGTATAGGGAATGGAATTTTATTGTATTCCCTATAATGTATACTCAGGGTATGCTTATGTCATCTACTTCTGAAGGAGCTCATTTAGCTATAGATAATGATCTAAAGTACTGGTATCAGCTGATATCTGATAATAAAGTTAAAAATCTAGATTTCTTAAAACAAGAATTTGATCTAAGAGAAACTTGCTGGTTAGAGGTTCAGATCTTTAGACAACATCTCATTGATAGAATAGATCTAATGTCTATAACAGTTAAAGAATCTATTCCAAAACTGATTGATTACTTGATATTAAATTTACAGCATAAAGTTTCTGATAAAGGTAAACTTTCATATATACATAAAATTATCAGACAAGAAACTTTTTACAGTGTAGATTCATACTGGAATTATTTCACCTCTATTAATGGGGACCCACCAACTCAACAAGATAAACAATATATATTGGAATCTGCTTATAGAACTACATCTTCCATTGTCTGGAGACTTTATACATGGAAATTTTTACATAGATCTTTTTATACACCTTTGATGATGAATAAAATAAATAATAAAGATAATCTATGTAAGAGATGTAATGTAGAAATTAATGCTGACTGGGCTCATATGTTTTATGACTGTATGAAGTTGAAAGAATACTGGAAGTCAATTAATGAATTTTTGCAAGCTCTTTTTACAGATAATTTCATTATTTCTAAGTCTCTTATATTATTCAACACACCTGTACCTCAATGTGTTAAAAGATTAAGCTTCCCTTGTTATGGTCTATCCTAGCAGTGGCCAGGAAAATAATAACTAGAAATTGGATTTCAGATACACCTCCTTCATTCAATGAATTTAAAAATGTTATGAATATAATGTGCCATATGGAAATAAGCACAATTAGAATGAGAACAACTAGAAAAACATCATATTATATTGTATGGGATAATTTACAAAATTTGTTAAAAAATTCTAATTTCAATAGCACGGTATTTTAGTTTAATTAATTGATCTGATTGTAGTGGATGTCTTTGTAAATACTTTAGTTGTTTTGTTGAATATTATAATAATACCTATTTTTAATTACTTGTATAAAATTGTTATGATATTTCTCTTATATGTTAAAACAATAAACCTGTTTTGAAAAAAAAAAAAGACATGGAGGCTAATCAGCTACTAATAAAATTTGCCAAAGACTCACATCTGAAAAAAAAAAGGACACAATTTAGAAAGCCTACTGGAGCACAATAAAAGGACTAATACTAGGTTACAAGAGATGTTCAGATGTGAGGGTTGTCCCTACTGTAAACATATAGACATAGGTCAAACATTCATGGTTAGACAACAAAAATATAAGTTAAACAAGAAACTTAACTGTAATTCTGAATTAGTAGTTTATTTAGCCCAATGCCAACAATGCCCGGCTTTTTATGTCAGGAAGTCCGATAGGAAATTAAAAGGGCAGCTATATGAACATATATACAGCATCAAGAGGGCTAGAACAGAAAATGCTCTGGCTAAGCACATAGAATTTGAGAACCACAGTTTTAAATTTAGAGGTATTGATCAAGTTGAACCTGGTAACAGAGGGGGTCCTTTTTCTCTGTTTTTGGAGAAATTAGAGCTGATATGACAAATCAAACTGAATGCATTTACACATCCAGGCTTGAATGAAACTTGCTGTATCACCTGTTTATTAAAACTTAAAAGCTTGCTAAGATAAACAGATCAAACTTTATTTTTTAAGGAACATTTTAACAAGGAATGTATGTTGTTTTATATGTTGTCACTATTCTTCTGTAAATGTGTGCACCCTTTGTTGTTTTAAACTAGCACATTTTTTAAACCAGTGCACTTATTTATAGGATTCTTTAAGAACAAGGGAATGCAAGAAAGATTCAGAATGCATAACTTCAGCATTTAAATGCAGTTAAAAAGCCGAGCTAGATTATAGGTCAATAACACATCAGATGACAAGTTTGAATTGTTATAAAAGAAGATTTGTACTTTAAATCTATTTATTCTGATGAAGTTTTGTATGATACTTGAACAAAAGGCCCTTCAATAAATTTGTGGACACTACTATTCTTCAGTGGAGCCTTTCTGTTGTTCATCTGTGTATTAGAATATCTCCTAGAGCATCAAAATCCCTCTAACCTCCCTTTATTTGTATTGATTACATTCACTTTTCCTATCTACTGTTTTTAAACAAGAAACAGCTTTAGTAAATAATGATTTATGACATAGGTAATTATATATTTATATAAATGAAAACAAACTATATTGACATATTTTCAGTTGCAAATGTTATATATCAGTTATAATCTATCCAGTCATTGTCAGTTAAACATTATAGATTCCTGCCTTCCATTAATCCTCATTCCGCTTCCAGAACATTATACTGCATGTATTTTCCCTCAATTCCCATGTTTTTTTTTTGTAATTTACTCCTAACATTTTCTAAAGTTCCCACTTTCGGTTGTTTTATCTCTGCTACAATATTCACTACTTCTAGTACAGTTTGTTTAGACTTTCATTTCCATTTTCTAGTAATTACTTTTTTGGCAGCCACCAGAAATAAATTCAGAAAGACCTTAATATGTCTAGGTGATTCCTATTCTGCATTATAGCTCAAACAATCATTTTCTTTGCTCACCCAGTATTTCTGTTAGTGTAGTCTAAAATTAATTTTTATAGTCTGCCAGCAATTAAACTCCCCAAAAATATATTTCCAATTACCTCTTTCTTTCACATCACGCCTCCAGGATTTGTAATGCACCTGAGGAAAAATTCTTTGGAGTCTGCTTTAGGTATAAAAATGCCTATGCAAACACTTCCAAGCAAAGATCCTAAATCTTCTAGACTTTGTTGCATATTAGGGAGCCGTACATATACCCCCCAGGGTTTCTTTGTGAATTCCTTATCCAGTTTCTCTTCCCAATCCTTTCTAACCTTTTCTGATTGATTTCTGTAGTTATTATACAATATTTTATATGCCCTACTAATTATCCTTTTAAAACATTATTAGTTTTACATTTTACTAGAAACTCTGCCATTATTGGTCTTTTGCTTAGGATTCCCTTATTTCTTTCTCTTTGCATATACTCTGATATCAATCCTTGACAGAAAAGGCAATCTGTAGCCTACAGTCCAATTTAATTCTTGGCTTCTTCCCATTTTATTACCTCTCCCTGTCTAATTATTTTCTCCCAATACCTTGGTCCCTTTGGCAATTTTCTCCAGTAAATTCCAGTCCCAACATGCCTATTTTTTGAACCCCTAATTGCAATCACCCCTTCACAGAATCTTTTTTTCCCCATTCCCATGTTGGCTTAGTTCTTAGAATACTTTCTGTTACTTTATTGTTATTCTTCTTAAGAATCTGCATCCAAAATGCCAGTCTCTCCTTCTTTCCTGAGCTTTCCCCATTTCATCATGATCACTTTTCACTCTGAATCATAGCGTTCTGCTTCTGCTATTTATAGGAGACTTAACTGTGTTTTTCTGAAATACCTCTTAAAATCAGGTAGCCCCAAAACACCTTGTTGTATTTGAATGATCAAGTTATCCCACTTGACCCCCCCCCAGATAATACCCTTCAAATTTTAAATTTATTAATTGATAGCCACAACTTCTCCTCTGGTTGATAAACATATGATTCATCTGTATATAAAAATAAAGGGACTAAAAACATTTTCATTGCTTGTATCTTGCTATTCATATCCATAAAACAGAGCTTCCCGTTTCTCAGTTTTTGTATTATCTTTTCTTTAGTCTCTTCCCACATATCCTTATCTTCCATGACAGAATCCTTTCTTAATCCTACTCCAAAGTACTTCATTTTATCATGCCCCATAAATATGGGTATTGCTGAACTAATATGTGTGTGGATACATAGCTTACAGCTATTACCTTTGTTTTATATTCATTAATTTTTTACCCACAAAAGACTTGAAACTGTCTCAGAATGTTCCACAACAATCAAATATCCTTTTCTGGTTTTATCAGGTATAAAATAATATAATCTGCAAATAAAGCTAACTTTTCTGGACTACCATACCAATTATGTACTTGAGTTTCTTTTTCCTTATTTTCTTTGCCAATGGTTCTAAATATAATGAAAATAACAATGGGGAAAGAATACACTCCTGCCTACTCCCTCTGCTCAAACAGAACTTATCAGAATAGAGAGGAATCCCCCCACTTTAATTTTCGCCTCCAATCCCGCATATATCCTCCTAAGCAACCTTATACTTTTATCAGGGGAATGGAAATGCTGCTTTACATATAAAATCCCAGCTTTCTCTGTTGAATGCTTTTTCTGCATCAAGATCCACCAACAATATTGGTAA